>NC_036639.1:13181828-13438702 GCF_002806865.2 Cucurbita pepo subsp. pepo | reverse complement strand
TTTTTTTTTTTTTTTTTTTTTTTTTTTTTTTTACTTTCCAAAAAGAAAGGGATTCTTCAACTTCCAACTACCATTGACTTAAGTTTGTTATTTTAAAAATTTTGAAAATTTCAAAATATAGTCTTATTCACGTTTTAGTGTTTCATTTATGGTGCTTATTACTGTTAAATAGCTATTCACCCACCCTAGTAAATTTTTTAATATAATGACATCAGCTGGAGTCAGGATATTTGAATGTAATTATATATTTATACGATCCATTTCCTTTGATTTTTCATATTATTTAGGATTAGACTCAGAATTAAATTGAATTGAGTTAGAAAATTCTTTTAGACGGGTAAGGATACTATAGTTTACCTTATCTATCATATTTGATATTTTATTACAGATATTTATCTTCTTAGCATAAGTGCATAAGTATCTTTCCGTATATTGTTCTTTCCATTTATTAGTTTTTCCATATCCTTGTAATTTATTTAATTATAAATAGAAAACTTCGACACACCACATGGTGAAGCAAACATTCTCATAAACTAATATGAGATTCTAAATGAATTAGATTAGTGACTCGAACAACTTAAATAGAATTCATAACGCAACCCAATCCAACCCAACCCAACTCTATAATTTTAAGAATAGGGTAAGATTGGGTTGAATGTCTACCTGAGAATCTATTTGAATTTTTCGATTCTTCAAAAGTTCAACCCAACCAAAAAAAAAAAAAAAATTATCCAATCCAATATTTATAATTTTGGTCGGATAATCCGTATCGATTAGATTCTTGGGTCATGCGGTTTAACTTCCTTTTTAAGTATAAAAGAAGTAGGTAATTGGTTGATAGGAATGGCACTCAAGGTATGAAATTTAATGCTTGACTTATAGTGGAGGGCTCCTTGTAAGCTACCATTCAAATTCCTTTTTTTAGATTAATTTACCCTAAATAACTTGGGTTACAAGCCTCTAAAAACCCTAATTCTTATAAACAAAGTTATGGGTTTTTCAATATCATCAAATATTTGGTTAATGATTAGGTAAAACTCACCCACTTATACTTCCAAACCCTAATTTCTTTTCCTCTTCCACTTTACCTTTTTCTTTTTCTTTTTCTTTTTCATTATTTTCAACCATTTTTAGACCTAAAAAGAAAAGTTAAAGGAGCTCAAAGAATAAAGAACAAAGGGTAAAGAGAAAAGGAATGCAACGTTCTCGACGCAATTTGTTCTTTCTCCATTACCATTTTAAGAGAAAAAATTTATTTTATTTTCTTAAAAAAAGTGGAATAAAAATGCAAACTTTGCTTAACAAAGTTAAAAGCTCTCTCAAATTAAACCCATAAATTACATTCAACTTTACACCTTTTAAAGCAAATGAAATGAAATAAAGATCTTTATTCAACCCAACAATTATTATGGATATATTCTTTTTTTAAAAATATTTTTTTTTATAAATTATAAAACATATATATAGGTTTGAACGTATTAATAATTAATTTATTTATGTTTGCTATTATTTTTATTTTTTTGTTAAAATTAGTAGGTGGTTAATTAATGAAAATTTAATAAGAGCAAAATTTAGTTACTTTTATTTATATTTTGATAAAAAAATAATAATAAAGTATATAGGAAAATAGGTTTAAAATTAAATATTCAAAATTTATATATTATATTTATTTTAAATGGAAAAATGAAATAAAAAAAAAGTGAATAAAAACGTTATCAAACGGCTCCTGAGATGTGAAAAAAAGAAGGGAAAAAAAAGGGCTTAGGGAACACTTGAAAAACATAAAGCACCAACGCAGCGCTGCGACACCAAAAGCAAAAGCCGCCCGTGTCGCCTGCGCGCGCCCCAATGCCGCGCGCCCTCGTCGCTCTACAACGCCTCCGCCGCCCATCCATCACACTCACTCACTCACTCACTTCCCAACTTCCAATACAAATCAATTTCCAAAAAAACAGTTCATGTTAAACCTACCCTTCACTCGGAATGTAGCGTACTCGTTACGACTAGCTAGCGTATGACTCCCACACAACAATCCTCAATATAATTTGCAATCGTTGTAGTTCTAAATTCGTCTATACCTAATTTATACTATAGCATACAGTTGAACTATGCTTGAATTGGCTTGATAAAAGATGAGCTCGGTTGAACCGTTATACTCGTATGAATCATAAACTAATCATGATTTAGAGATTGACATGGACAAAACAAAAAGTAGATTGAGAGGTGGGGTTAATCTTCATCCCTTTTACCTTTATCCGCACATTAAACAGCCACTTTTGTCAGTTCTCTTTCACTTTCTTCTCTTTTAAACATCATTCCCTCCCTCAACAAAAACCCTCGTCATCTTCATCTTCTTCAACCTCCTCTGTCATTTCCTTCGACCTCTAAAACCCTAACAATGGAGATTCTCTCTCAATTATGGTCTTTTCTCGGGCTTCTCACTGTCCTCCAAAACATTCTCCCTTCCCAATTCCTTTCCCTTCTTCATTCCCTTTACGAATCCCTTCAAGATTTCTTCACCCCTTTCTCCTACTTCGACGTCCCTGAATTCAACGGCTACTGCTCCGTCGACCACAATGAACTCTACCGCCATGTTACTCTCTATCTCAACTCCCTCCACAACCCCACCACCGCTGCCTCCTCCTCCTCCTCCTCATCCTCCGCCGCCGCCTGCCGCCGTTTGTCCCTCTCCCGCTCCAAATCCTCCAATAGAATCTCCTTCACTGTCGCTCCGAATAACTCCATTCACGACACCTTCAACGGCCAACGATTTTCGTGGACCCACCACGTGGAAACCGTTCAAGATTCGTTGGATGAGAAACGAAGCTTCTCTCTCAAAATCCCCAAGCGCCACCGCCTTACACTCCTTCCTCTGTATCTCGATCACGTCACCTCCATGGCGGCGGAGTTCGAACGGACCTCCCGTGAGCGGCGGCTCTTCACCAACAGTGGAAATGGAAGCTCTTATGATTCCGGATGGGTTTCTGTTCCCTTCCGACACCCTTCGACGTTTGAAACTCTGGCATTAGAAACAGAGTTGAAGAAACAGATTATGGATGATCTGAAGGCATTCGCCGCCGGAAAGGAGTTTTACAGCAGAGTTGGCCGCGCGTGGAAACGTGGGTATTTGCTTTATGGGCCTCCCGGAACTGGGAAATCGAGCTTGATTGCTGCAATGGCGAATTTCCTCTGTTATGATGTTTATGATTTGGAATTGACGAAGGTTTCTGATAATTCTGAGCTTCGGTCGCTTCTTATTCAGACGACAAACCGATCGGTGATCGTGATTGAGGATATTGATTGCTCTGTTGATCTCACGGCGGATCGGTGTTTGAAGACGACGGCGCGTGAGGATCACGAGGAAGAAATGGGTCGCGTGACGTTGTCAGGGCTTTTGAATTTTACAGACGGGCTTTGGTCGTGCTGTGGGGAAGAGAGAATCGTTGTATTCACGACGAATTTCAGAGAAAAGATAGATCCGGCGTTAGTCCGGTGCGGGCGAATGGACGTGCACGTGAGCCTAGGTACGTGCGGGCCGGCGGCATTTCGGTCTCTTGTGAGGAATTATTTGAAGATTGAGTCTCACGCGCTGTTCGACGTCGTTGATAGCTGTATAAGGTCCGGCGGTGGGCTGACGCCGGCGCAAATTGGAGAGATTTTGCTGAGGAATCGCCGTGATGTCGACGTGGCGATGAGGGAGGTCGTCGCCGCCCTGCAGGCGAGGGTTTTGGCCGGTGGGGGTACACGATCGGCAGTGGCAGAGTATGAAGAAATGGTGTTGAGGTCGCCGGAAAGTGTGCTGGTGGTGGGTTCGCCGGAGAACTGGTATTCGTCGCCGGGGAAGTATGTGGGAAAGAAGAGGAAAGAAGGATCAGCAATGGATAAAAAAGTGAATTTTTTAGTCAGACTTCGGTCATTGACTAAGTCTGACTCTGGAAGGACAGGGGTTTGACTTTGTTCTTCGACCTTTTTTTTTCCGTCTAAATTATAAATTTGGTCGAATTTGGTAAGTTTGTACGTAACGGTTGAATTTAGTTTTTATGGTTGGATAAAATTTCATAAATAATGCCTTAGATTATTTATGAATATTTTATCTAATTATATAAAAAAATTAATTCGAACTAAATTGTAACATTCTCATTATCGCATAGACCAAATTTATAATTTAAATTTTAAGCGTTTAAAAGATCAAAGAAAGCAAAGTTATAGGTGTGGAGTTGTATAAAGTAAACATACCCTTAAGAATTATTTCTAAGAAGTGTTATCAGAGTCGATCTTTAACTTAAAACATATGACATCATGCGACAATATCAACAACTCATAAGTATTTAATTGTTACTACGAGATCCCACATCAGTTGGAGAGAAAAACAAAGTTTTTCTTTAAAGGGTGTGAAAATCTCTCCATAACCAACGCATTTTTAAAACTATGAGACTGAAGGTGATACGTAGCGAGCTAAAATATATAATATCTACTAGTAGTGAGGGTGACGACGATACGACAATATATGCTAATAGCGAACAATATCTACTAGCGTTAGATTTGAGTCGTTAAATTTGAATAAGAAAGAATTTCGAATGAATGATGAGATGGGCTACAGAAGGTCTTTTTTTTAGAAGGAACTATTCCTTGCTTTTTAACCGTAAAAGAATTTCAACTCATTATAATTCAAACAAACACAATTGTTCCATTCTGTTTCAACTAAGATATGAATAAATATTGTTTAGCAAACAATAAAGTCCTTTTCACACTACCCTCCAATTTATTGTAATAAAACCTAACAAGTGTTTTATTCCTTATTCTTTATGCATATAATAATTGTTGCATTTACATGAATAACTTGCCCTTTTATTACCAATAATAATAATAATAATAATAAAATAATATTCTTTTATAATTATTTTATATAAATACAAAAAAAATGGTAAATATATTTGGATTTAGACTGATTCTAGCCTTTAAAATTAAATTCTAAGTTTTAAAAGAAAAAAAAATGGAGCGGAATTTTCGTTTTATCACAATTTCATGTGGTCCCCACCCCTATAAATATAAAAGCCCAACGAACTGATTTCAAAGTTGATCTCAGGACTGAGTCACCGAGTCACAGAAGAAGAGAGAGAACAAAAAATGACGGTGGTCGTAATAGACGGATCGACGGTGAGGAACTTCGTGAACGACGAGTCTCATTTCAAGAAGAGCGTGGAAGATGCATTTGCCGCTCTGGATCTCAACAACGACGGTGTTCTCTCTCGAGCGGAGCTCCGCAAGGCCTTCGAGACGCTCCGCCTAATCGAGACTCATTTTGGTGTCGACGTTGCTACTCCGCCAGAGCAATTAACTCAACTCTACGATTCTATTTTCGAGCAGTTCGATTGCGACAAAAGCGGAAGCGTCGATGCGGATGAGTTTCGGACGGAGATGAAGAACATCTTGCTCGCAATCGCCGATGGATTAGGCTCGTCTCCGATTCAGATGGCGCTCAGCGACGACGATCAGAGTTTCCTGAAGCAAGCCGCGGATCTGGAAGCTTCCAAACTCGCTCAATCCTCGGCCTAATCGCGATTTCCACGGTTTGCCGTTTCCATTTCCTCTTTTCCCCAATTTTGAATTGTCTGTCTGTCTGTTACGGATATGAATATGTTTGAATCTGATTACACAATAAAATATATTCTGATTCGCTGTTAACGGTGGAAGGAGCGAATTCGATTTTAAGCTTCTAGAGAGAATCGAAATTTAGGAACAACTTTTACTTTGAAGTTTGTGTTCTTCATCCTCTGAACATATTTTTTCATCAAAATTAATTTGGTAACATTTCAACCTTTTGATCTTTTAAGAAAAAAAAAAAAAAGAAAATATCGTCGCCTGAGAGATTCGAACTCTCGCGGGGAAACCCCATGTACTTAGCAGGCACACGCCTTAACCACTCGGCCAAAGCGACTTTTGTTCATATTCATGTATTTCTATAGAATTAATTAAAAGTTTTTATAGTCGGTGATACTTTCCCAAATGAATGGATATTATGACCGAACGAAACACGGTTTTGCCAAGACCTGGAACCTTCCATCAAGCTCTCTGTTCCAAACATGGCGGCCAGACGGTCAAACAACCATCGCCGCTACCTTCCCTCTCTATAAAAGCCCGCTCAAACCTCCATTCTTTTTCATCCAATTACAATCCGCTCTTCTTCCTCTTCTTTCTGCGACTCTAAATCTCCATCATGATGCCTATTTTGGAAATTGACGCCGGCGAGTTCTTCGTCAAAATCGCCATGTTCCTCTTAGTTCAACTTCTTGTTTATTTTATCCTCTCCGAATCCTCTGATCTATTCTCTAAGGACCAGAAATTGAAATCTCTCAGCTTCAAACCGGCGAGATCCGTCAGTATTCGCCGGTTTTTAGCAGCTCTTTCCGACATGCCTTCCGGCGGCGAGCTGTCACCGTCGCCGAGAGTTCGGACTCCGTCGCCTATTCACCGGGAGCGTTCCGATGACGGCGGCAGGTTTTAGAGAATCGAGTCCGATCGGATTGAATCGAGTCCGATTGGGCCGGATTGGGTAGCTATGTAAAGTGAAAAAAGTAGGTTGGGGTAATTTATGTAATTTGTGAGAATTCAGGGTTGGTTTTGAGATTATTTGTATTTGTTATTTGAATTATTCTTTTTTTTTTTAAATGGAAATTATTTGATTGGTGCATTTAATTTTTTTTTTAATTTATGGTCAAATATATGCTTCTTTTTCGTAATTAATATAAAAATAAAATAAAACATGTCTGAGGTACAAGAGTAAAGTTGAATGGAGGCTCGCATGATTAGCTATTAATCGAGCGCCCGCATGATTAGCTATTAAATTGCTGTGCTCGAGTTGTGCAAGCTCGCAGTCACATGAATAGTTTAACGTTGCGGGTTGCATTTGTCCTCTTTCACACTTAACGAGTGAGTTCTCCTGAATAGAATAGTACTTCAGTGCGGAACTTCGATCAGTTGCCCCCAATTGTTAATTGGGGTTTCGATAGGGGGCAGGATTCTCCGGGCGGAGCTGAAAGCCGCTGTGCAACCTCTGGAGTGACTATCTTAGTAGTGAGATTGGCCTGGAAAGGAATTTAATTCTTTGCTCATCTCTGTTATTAGTACATTGTGCATAATTAAATAGTTACATAGAGTAAACAAACAACAAACAAGATCATGATCAACGATCAAAATTGAAGGAGTAAATTCATAATTTGTCTAAAAATAGTTTAAAAATAAGTGAATTTCAGCAGCTAAAATCATTCAATTTCTTCCTCTTCCCCTTCATCTTCAGCCACGAAACAGTCAACATGAACTCCAAAATCACAATCCCCACAGTAATATACCCAACACCCATTCCCAAATCCTCCCTCACAAACACCGCACCGAAATCCCTTCCCCTTTGAACGGAACTCAAGCCGGAGCGGGTGCCCATGGTTCTTTCCGGCCATGATTTCCGGCAGGGCGGCACAGTGGATATGCAGGTCAAACTGGCACCGGGAGCACCGGTAGATGAAGCCGGAGCCAATGTCGCCGCATCCGTCACAGGCGAACTCGCCGCCATCGTACGGCGGAGATCCAGTGAGGATGAGAGGGTGCTTTGGGTGAGAGGGGTGGTGGATCTCCGACGGAAGGGCGAAACAGAGTTCGTGGAGAATGAACTCGCAGTCAGGCTTTGTGCACTTGTAGGCGACGCCGGAAAGTCCGAGCTCGCAGCCTGAGCAGATTGTTCCATCGTCCTCCGCCGCCGCCGTGGCGGTGAGTGGGTGGCGGTGGCTGAAATGTTGCTTCAGCATTTGCCTCTCGTGTCTTTTTGCTCTGTTTTTTGTGTATTGAATTTGAAGAAATGACTCGATGGAAAAGAGACAAGGGCAGGTGAAGCGTATTAATGGGTTTTTTTTTTACCGTTTTATTTGTATTATTTACCTCCATTTATTTATTTTTCCCGAATTTCAACCTTTAACATATTCAATATATATTTAAGTTAGTTGGCTAGTTTAATTATTTTAATAAATATGTATATATATTAATTACAATATGTGATAATGGAGATTTAAAAATTAAATATTTTAAGATATAGTTGACATTTAATTGATATATTTATAAAATACTCAACAAACTCATATCTGACTTTTTCGTATGATATTTATTATATTGTCACCTTAGTTAGGCGATTCTTTAAAATTCAATTTTTTTTACCATAATAATTTTCATGAATGATGGGTGAGATCACAACCGGTTAGATGTGAAAACCTTTGTTAATAGACGTGTTTTAAAATTGTAAAAAACGAGTCAAAATTGACAATATCGGCTAATAATAGACTTGAAAGCTCGTAACGAGTTCATTAATTCGTTGGTCTCGAGAAAGGTTTTACAAAACTTGACCACTTTTTTTGTTGGCTGTTGTCTGTCGTTTGAGCCAGGTTCAGATAGGTGTTGGTCTAAGAACTGCAGGTGCATGAGATATGTTTGATTCCCATTGAACTGCAAGTCATCTTAAATTTTTGACTGATTGACAGGACAGTTAATTTGTTTGGTTAAGTAGACATTGAAAGCAACATGGAGGCCTGAAGTTTAAAAGGACGAAGAAGATGGCCGTACACGGCCGACTGAGCATCCCATCAGACATGATAATACAGAGTGTGAGTGCATGGGGATGCTCGATGATGCCCTCCAATAATTGCCTTCCCTTTTCACTTTTACTGCCTCTTCCTTACGCCCTCTCCCTATTCCCTACTCTCATTTTTACCATTTTATTACCTTCCTTTCACAAGTTTTGGGTAAATTTTACATGATATGGTGTTGAGTAGAGTAGTACTAAGAGTGTACTTGTAGGAGTCTTTAGTGCGAGATTACACCTTGATTGGAAAGGAAACGAAACTTCAAGGGTATGATCTTTTACTAGCAACGGTAAGATTGCTGACGATATGAAACGAACCAAAATAAACAATATCTGTAAACGGTAGACTTTGACCGTTATACTTACGAACCCTACCTCCACAATGTGACTAATAGTTGTGTAAACGAAGAACGAGCATAGTGTCACGGTCATGCTCGTCCAAGGCGTGTTGTTCATGGCCGCATGCCCATGACAAGCTAAACCCTTTATGTCTTTCCATGTTCTAGTGTTTTACTTTTGTATTTATAGGGAGTATGACGTTTCAGAAAAATCATGTCTAGGCCTACCAAACATGAAATGCCTCGTAATGTACTGTAGGAGGATAGGACTAGTTGTCAACTTCTCCCTACCCAAGGTTATATACTGTGAGCCGTTGTTGCTGCTCTCTTGCTTGCTTATATAACGTCTATTTCAAAATCTCTCTTTGCTCTCGTTTTCTAAAACCTTCTCTTAAACCGAGGCAAAAGGCTCGAGCATACGTCGCTTGGCCGTAGACGATGTAAGAACGAATTGACTTAGCTCACTTGTTGTTGGAAAGTGAGTGCCGTACAATCGCAAGTCTGCTGCCATCAAGAGTGCGATTATGACACATAACACAAACAATAAGAGAACTAATGTTGTTACGAGTCATCCGATTACAATTTTGAGAGAGGTCGATAAAGAAACCCTCAAAGAATTCCTTGAAATCCAACTAAATCCATTTAATTATATTGATCTTCTTTTTCTTTTTTGGGGGTTTTGGGATAATGAAAAAGGTTTTGGAGGCTCAAAGAAATCTAGTGGATTTGACCTCTCCATGCTCAAAATTCTCTCTCTCACATCAATACTCCAATCAATTTTTGCCACGTGTCTATTCACCCTAATGTGGGTTGTTAGGTCATTAATTAACCCTAATCACTCCACACGAGTAATTTAAATGAAATTTTCAAATCCAATTAAAAAATATATACTTGAAAAATAAAATAAAAGAAAAGAAAAGTTGCCCAATATTTCTCAAACATTTTGTATATTTTTAAAATTATAATTTTTTTTTCTTTTTATCTTTTTCTAAAATAGTTATAATGGAAAGTGCCAGATTTTTTAAAAATAATATCGTAATGGATAATATTTGTTCCTCACAAAAATCCAAATTAAATAATGAAAAATAATTTATTTTAAATACATGCATCACACATGGTCTCCCACGAGTCACCATTTTGTGTAGCATTGGATACCTTATTTCACAATTTTTATAATTTAATTTTCTAATATTTAAAATCAACGTGAATCACGACCGTAAAACTAACTCCTTAAAACTACGTTAATTTGAGCCTAACTTAATAAATAAAACATCAATTATTATTATTACTGCGAAATAAATATAGAAAATTACCAAAATGATTTGAATGGGTAAAAAAGAAAAAGTAAGATAAATAAATTATTTGTAATGATGGTTTGTTAGACTATGTAATAATGATCATGCACGACCATGTATGAATTATTATTCAAATTTAAGCTTTTTAAAAAAAGTTAAGGTAATAATCATCAAAACCCCATATCCTTAATCTCTTACTAATTTTGATTAATGATCACTTAAACTCCTATTTGTAAATTAGAACAATATATGTTTATACTTAACAAATTTAATTTTTACAATTAACGTTAAATAATGATCACATTTTAAAAAAAAAGGGAATTAAAATAAATAAAAGTAGATAAAAAAGATAGTGAAATGGGACAAAGAAGAGAAGCATAATGATGGCATGAATGTAATTATGTAAACTTCAACTCGGACAACATAATGTATATGAGAGCCATAATCATCACATTTCATGAAATTTTTTCATATTCTTACAAATTTGACTCTCCAAATAATTCATTTCAATTATTAAGCTTCCTTTAATATATATATATAATATATTTATTCCACTTGGTTTATGGGCACGGGGTGATGGATAGCTCTCGGGCTGTTTAGAGTGTTGAGTTAGGTTATGAAGTGACGGGTTAATAAGGATGATGAATTTCCTTCACATATTTTAGTCATTCAATTGAAGATAAATTTGAATCAATATACTCCAAGCTCATTGCTACCAAATATTGTACTCGTCCAACATTAAATTTTGTGCTTTATATTTTCACAATAGAGACTAAACGTTCAAAATTTTAAGTACGAGACTCAAGTTGTTATACACTAAAATTCATGAGCTAGATTGTTACATCGAGCTGTTACAAATGATATTAGAGCTAGTCATCGAGTGATGTGTCAATGAAGATACTGGCCTCCGTGAGAGCTGAATAGTGAGATCCCACATTGGTTGGAAAAGGGAACGAAGTAGTTCTTATAACGACGTGTAAACCTCTTAATAGAAGGTAATTCCAAAATGGGTGTATGATTGGGAGTGCGTTGAGAGGTGTGAGTGACAGCAGCAGCATGAGCAGCGCCTTATAATTTGACCGATTCATCAATAAAGAATCTTTAGAAGACTCCCTTTTGGTTCTCCACTTTCTTTAATTTCTCTGTTTCCATGGAGTTGGGTTTGAGGCTTGGAGATCAACAACAAACCCACAGCCACAACCCTAAGCTTCTTCCCTCTTTTTTTCATCCTCCGCCCATTCTTCACCTCGCTCTTCTTCCTCCTACTCCTACTCCTACTCCAGACGGCGGCGGTGGGGAATCTCCGAGAAACCCATATCTGTGCTCCTCGTTGGAGCTGGGATTGTATGAAGTGGAAGATCATCAGGGGAATAGCGACAGAGGTTGCTCTAGAGGTAGCGATGAAGATGATCAAATTTTGGGTTCCAGAAAGAAACTGCGGCTTTCCAGAGAACAGTCGGCGTTCCTTGAAGAGAGCTTCAAAGATCATCACACACTTTACCCTGTAAGACCCTCTCTTCTTCTTCTTCATTCAATCATATACATGTTCCATTATTGGTATAAGACGTCAGGGATCACGGATCTTCACAGTGATATGTTATTGTCCACTTTCACCATAATATTTCTTGGTTATAAACCGATGCTCGTTATCTTAATTAGCCCATGTGTAACTCTTCCAGCAATCCTTCTCTCGAACAAAGTATACCATAGAGTCTACTCCAAGGGCTATGGAGCCATTGAGCCTCCTATAAGGTTTATGAAGCTCTCGAACCGCCTCTCTTTAATTGAAACTCGATTCCTTTCTCTAGAGCCATCAAGCAAAGTACACCCTCACCATAGAAGCTCTCTGGAGGCCTATGTAGCCCTCAAACAACCTCCCCTTAATCGAAACTCGACTCCTTTCTTTAGAGTTCTCAAACAAAGTACACCCTCACCATGAGGCCTATGTAGCCTTCGAACAGCCTCCCTTTAATCGAGACTCGACTCTTTTTATCTAGAGTCCTCAAACAAAGTACACCTTCACCATAGAGCCTCTCTGAAGCCTCAAACAGCCTCCCTTTAATCGAGACTCGACTCCTTTCTCTAGAGCCCTCAAACAAAGTACACTCTCACCATAGAGCCTCTCTAGAAGCCTATGTAGCCCTTGAACAGTTTTCCTTTAATCGAGACTCGACTTCTCTCTCTAGAGCCATTGAGCAAAGTATACCCTTTGTTTGACACTTAAGTCAATTTTGAATATACCTTCTAGACTAGCAACTTCTTTGTTCGATGCGTCATGATTCTATTGACATGGCTAAGTTAAGGGCATGATATTAATATCATGTTAGTAATCACAAAATATCAGGCTTTTGGTTTGTAAAAGGCTTCAGTCCAGAAAGATAATATTCCTTACTTATAAACTCACGATCATTCCCTTAATTAACCACGTGGGACTCTTCCCAACAGTCTTCTTATTATTGTGAAGAGTCGTGATTCGTAACAATACAACGAGTACTATTTAAAATATATTTAAATTTAAAAAGTTTAAAAATTTATAAGAGATATGAAATAGCAGAAGCAAAAGGTAGAACTTGCAAGAAGGCTGAATCTTCGTCCACGCCAAGTAGAGGTGTGGTTTCAAAACAGACGAGCAAGGTGACCATCGCCATTATCTCTCTATTTCTCATTATTTATTTATTTATTTATTTATTTATTTATTTATTTATTTACTTACAGTGTTAACATTACAGAACCAAGCTGAAGCAAACCGAAGTTGACTGTGAGTACTTGAAAAACTGTTGCCAAACACTAACCCAACAAAACAGGAAGCTTCGAAAGGAGCTTCAAGATTTAAGAGCTTTGAAAACCACAGATTCTCTCTTCATGCATTCCCCCGCCACCACTCTCACCATGTGTGCGTCTTGTGAACGCGCCGCCGTTCTTCACCCGCTGAACTCCAAGGCTTCTGGGTTTTCGTTTACTACAAATGGGTCCTTTCCATTTTCACCAACTGATCCTTCTACACCCAAGAATTAGGGTTTCCTTTTGATCATCAGCTTCACAACCTTTTTTTGTTCACCATTTCTATGTGAATTTTCAAGATTTATATATATTTTTTAATTGCTATAATGTTGAAATTTTGTTTATTTGGATGGACTATATAAATTTAAAACAAAACTATTTACTTTTATTATTATGTCGTTCATTTCATACTGTCGACGTTGAATCTTAGGGATGTATAAAATTGTAGATAGAAATGTCGAGAAAATGAGAAAAAGAAAAGGATAGAGGTTATAAAACAATTTTTTATGTAAATGATGTCACGTATATCTATGAATTTCTACGAATTTAATTTAACGAAAGTAAATTTTATATATAGACAAAAACTAACTTGAAATCATAGGTTTATGATTAATGTTCAAAGGCGTGGAGTTTCTTCCTTCATACCCATCAAACCCTAATATATGTATGTGTTCTATTAACCCTCAATCATCACCGACCAACCCATCGTGATTCACGCACGATTTTAACAACTCTGAGTTTAAGAACACACTAAAAAGGTTAAATTACATATTTAGTCTTTAAATTTTTAGATCCGTGTACTGTACTAAATTTATAAAATAGATGTTCCACCTTTCCGAACATGTCTACTACTTTTACGAATTAGGGTTCATGCGGGTAGTAGTAGACTACTTCATAGTTACTTCCAAAGCACACAGCTCAAAAATGACCATAAACACATCACAAAAGATACCCATTGCTTTTTGTCACTTTCTCATCATGAGAGAGGAGTTTGCATCGTTACTGATCGCATTGGCTAGGTTAAAACAATATTTTTAGTTCTTAGTAAGAGTCCAAGCCCACAGGTTAAAACAATATTTTTAGTTCTTAGTAAGAGTCCAAGTCCACCGATTTTCTCTGCCTAGGGAGAGATTTCCACACCTTATAAATAATGTTTCGTTTCTCTCTCCAACTAATATGAAATCTCACAATCTACTTTTTTTCTAGGTCCAACGTCCTCGATGTAAGATCTCATGTGTTTAATCAAGTTCTAAAACTATGTTTACTCATAATTTTGTAATAATTTAGCTTATGAGTTTTGATATAAAAAATCAAAACCAAAATCATATCTAAATTCAAATGAACATAGAGAAAATATTAGAAGGGGACAAAATGGTGTTGCAATTTCCAAGAAAGATTTCAAAGTTTCATGATTATGAGGGATTTGGAAGCATGCAATTTGGCAATGTGTAGGTATCATCATCATCATCAATGGATACTAATGGTATTTGTCAAAGCGCGCGCACACACACACCAGAGTGTAAAGAACAATTATTCACTATTCACATGGCCCTACTCATTGTGTCTTCTTTTTTTAAAACTTGATAGAAAGCACCATGATACAAACTGCTGCCAAGACAGAACAAGAATCACCTAACTATATCAAATACCTTCCTATGCTTACCTACATGTAATCCTCCCCACGCTTCCGTTGAATGTTTCTCGAGTTCATCTGTCGTTGGGAAGAACGATTTGGACAAAGGTCCATAGCGAATTCGACAAGTTTTTTGGGATGAACACTCAGCTTCCAGTAATATTATCAGTTCTCAACTGCTCGACTGGCGGAGGAAGGAGAAGAGCGAGCCGGGTTTTGTATCTTTCAATTCGATGCAACCGTTCTTCCCTCAATCTGGAAGCATTACACGGATCGAAAGCAACAAAATTTATATTTAAACTGAGAATGTACAGGTATCCAACATCATGATTCAGTAAGAGAGAGCAAGAGGATACTGTTCGTATCAATTTGACTAAGGAAGTACGCACCGTGATCGAACTTTCTTTGCTCGTTTAACATGCCGTTTTAATAGATCTTGCGATGACAACTTCTCAATGGATCCCTCATCCTAAAATGCAGAAACACAGGTAAAGCTATATCCAATGATCCTTGCAGAACATTCATAAAATTAATAACATTCATAAAATTAATAACATGCATGAGAAGAGTTCATGACACTAAACAGAAACCAACCTTATCTTCCTCGTCAACTTCGTCTCCGACGACTTCCTTCTTCTGCGATGGAACAGCACCAGCCACGGGTATGGGCAAAGGTCTTGGAAGAGGCCTCAAAAAATTCCCATATTGTGGCTGTCAATAGAACAAATTATCAGCAAAAAAACAAAACAGAAGAATAACTCCCCCCTGTTCATTCTTCATTGTTACTCATATTTCATTTTGAGGGGAGGCGGCATAGTATCTACCATCTCTAACAACACCACCAATGAGAAAAAGATGTATATGAGTCAGATCAATTAGTGCATTTTCGGGAATGGAAATGTAACCGCCCAAAGCCACCACCACTAACAGTTACGTATCGTCGTCAGCCTCACGGTTTTCAAACACATTTATAAGGAATGTTTTGTTCCCCTCTCCAACCGATGTGAGATCTCACAGGAAAAAAGTAGGTGGTATACAACAAGGAATGAGAGCAGTGCCTTGCAATATAGTAAAGTTTCTACCGGAATGGGAAGTCTCCACAGACAGGAACATCCATCATATGTAAAAGAACGGAATCTTGTCTATTAAAATGCAGAAAAGAATGAGTTGAAACATACTAGTAAAGCTAACGAAGGAACAATGGAACAAGATAGGAGCAATGCTATTGTATTGTGAGATCCCACATCGGTTGGAGAGAAGAACGAAACATTCTTTATAAGGGTGTGGAAACCTCTCCCTAGCAGACGTGTTTTAAAACCGTTAGGCTGATGACGATATAACAAACCGAAGTGGACAATATTTGCTAACAGTGGGCTTAGACTATTACAAATGATATCAAAGCTAGGTACCGAGCGGTGTGCCAACAAGGACGCTGAGCCCCGAAGAGAGGTGGATTGTGAGATCCCACATCGGTTGGAGAGGAGAACAAAGAATTCTTTATAAGGGTGTGGAAACCTCTCTCTAAAACCATGAGACTGATGGCGATAGTAATGGGCCAAAACGGACAATATCTGCTAGTGGTGGGTTTTCGCTGTTACATGTACACTCTTCACCAAGATTGTTGAACATTCTAAAACCAAAGATGAAGTCTCAAAAATCTATTTCTAAGTCAGGTTATTGACTTGTTTGTATTAATAGAGAAGAGATAAAAGAATCTTAAAAGACCACATTTTGCAGCAATGACGATGAAAAATCCAACATTGATATGAACAAAATATGAACAAGAAAGATACAGCATAGAAGGCTGTCAGCTGCAGTGTTAACTATCAATCACGAATCTAATCCAATGACCTATAAAGATCCATTAAATAACATGCTTCAGAACAAGAGCAGCAACGTGCAGTTCAAATCCACAAAAAGGAAAGATGTTGCAATCAGAAACAACACAAACCTGGCATTCTTCATGAGAGCCATTCCTCAACCATGATCGACAAAGTGCATAAAGAGAAGCCCCATCAGTTATTCGGACCTGACATAGTTACTATCTTAGTTCATACTAAAATGAGAATCGAGTATAGCCATCGTTCATACTAAAATGAAGAAGACGCCCCTAATTCATGCTAAAAACGTATAAAACATCCACCAAATCGTATAAAAATCGCGTATATAAACAATCATGATGTTAAGAATTTTAGAGCTTACTTTTCGATCTCTAATCACAGCAAGAGCATCATCTCTGACTCTGTCCCCAGGCAAAACAGAACAGCAGAATGTCAAATGATTTGTAAAGCATGAATGAAAGATATGTTACAGAAGGAGCAACCATTACCTCATTTCTTTACATCCATTTGACTCGCAGATTGTTGATGGAGGAAAAACCTTGAAAGGGTAACAAAAAAAATTTAAAGTATAAAAAGAAACTTGGGCATTCGAAAAATGATATGAAAGAACCAACGGGTAACTCAAAATCAGATTTAAATCTAGCAGTTCTTGTAGGGAAAGAACCGAAACGTGAACTCCTTAAACCCATGAAATTATCGCGTCAAGAGCTAAATCAAATTACAACCCAACAAACCTTTGGATCAGAGGAATTGGGGGCACCCTTAATCGAGCCCGAAATGGCGGACCCAGAAAGGGAAATCAACTGCTGCGGCAAATTGGGAGGTCGCGCCAAGTGCATTGGATGGCTCATGGAGTCCAAATGAGGCGACCCAATCGGCCGATGCGGGAAAGTGACGACGGGGCGGAGTGGGTAGCCGCCAGGGTTGGCTACCGTGACCGCCTGATCGGTGGGAAGAGGCCGAATGGGGCGAGGAACGAAGCCGCGGCCGGAGGAAGCAACAGGGTAAAGAATTGCCTGAGATGCATCTTGCTGAATCTTCGGCAATTGGTGGTTAGGAGTTCGAATAGGAATGCGCTGCGCCGCGTAGAGGGCTTGAGGAGGGTAGTGGAGATGGTGGGTTTGAGGAATTGAAGAAATGGGTCTCGACGGAGCTTGATTCGCAAGCGGACGAGCAATAGCAGCGGCAGTGGTGGTGGCTGCAGCAGTAGTTAGAGTGATTGAACCCGGAGCGACAGTGGTGGTGGTGGCAGCGACGGCGGCGGGCGTCGTGTTGGTGGAGATGGGGAGGGAGTCGTCGGGCATGGTGGCGGGGAATTTGGGTGTATGTGGTTTGATTGTTTGAATATCAAATTAGCCAAAAGAAAGAAAAAAACTTGAATTTCCGTGCATCGACTGGATTGGGGGCTTGGATTCGCAGGTGCCGTTGAGGAGAATCAAATCAATTTTAAAATTACTATTTTGAATTCACCCCAAGTTTACTTTTTTTGTGTTCTTGGACTTTATTGCTTTCGTTCTAATCTTTAAACAATTGGATTCGAGAAATCCAACGTAAAAACATCAAACGACATCGATATTTTAATTCATTCAATGATCATAATGGGATTCGAGACTCGATCATATTAATTATTTAAGTCACCTCCAAACATAGTTCAATTCAAAAGATACAAGTAAAGTTTTGATTTCATCTATTCAGCTTCAAACATAAATAAACAATGAAATGAAGAACAGCACTCAAAGATCACGTTCAGCTCCCTATCATGGCCAGAGGAACTAGAAACCCGCCCATCCAGCAGGTTGTGAAGCTCTGTCAGTTCTTTGTGAACTAGACCTTTCACCAGTTAATCTGGTTGCGTTGGAGCTTCCAGCAGACACGGCTGTAAAACTCTCGGATCCAAAGCCCCAGCTTTCGAAACCAGTGCCTTCTGGAGAAGCCTGCTTTCTCGGCAGGCTTCTAGTCCTCACAGATTTGACACCCTTTTCAGGCGTATCGGGCTGCCAGGGCTTTGCATCGGGGGTTCGAGTATTCGAATCGGCCTTCTGTACCTGAAATGTGAGGTAAAAGATGCATAAAGATGGTGGTTTTCCCTGGAAAACCAAATCGAAAGGACGAAAAAGGAAGCGAGGAAATACTCGAGGTACGGTAGAAGGCTGAATGTTCCTAGCAGCAAGTGATTGCTTGAGCTCCTGTATCTCTTGCCTTTGAGACCGGCAGATGGCAGACAGCTTTTCAAATTTGGATGTGATTTCAGCTTTCTCCATGTTTGCTTGCTTCAGTTGCTCCTTCAACTTCTCCACCTCAGCCTCTGATGCTGCTACTTCCTTTCCTGGTCTGTTGTTAGTGACATCTGAACTGAACTTAGAGGTATCAAATTCAGCAACAAAATTGTTAAAAGCTTTGTCTTGGAAGGCTGCATTCTCGGGTTTTGATGCTTTCGCTCCATTAGAGCTACATCCCGTTTCGTTCTGGAAAAACGATAATTCAAAGTCTCTGAATGAACCACTATCACTCACTGTCTTATTTGACTTTTGGTTGCTATCCCCAGGACTAGCATTCTTAACTGCAGAATGATTGTTTGGATTAATCCTCTCACGTTTCGAGGTACTATGAGAGGTTGATTCTTCGTCGAACCTAATTTGGCTTGTATCTTTATTAGTCGTTTCATTGGCGTGTTGAGTAGACCAGAAAGCACCCAGCGGTCCTCCTCCAACTCCCCCTCCGCCTGTGGCCTTCGGCGTATGCGCTGCCTGTGATGAACTTTTAACCGATGGAGGTGGGGGCGGACTTCTACGAGGCATAGGAGACGACTTGTTCATAAGGTTCAACGCGCCTGCTAAGATAACATTTATGTCAACAAACTTCAACACCATACCAAAATTAATCCCTTCACAAATTTGGAGACTACAGATATAAACGACCTCTGCTTTCTTGATGAACTAGACAACATAGAACTAATCAAATTAATGAACCCTTAAGCTACCTTCACCCTCACCTTCTTGTTTCTCTGTAGACTGCATGTCAGGTGGCTGATCAGGTAATGACTTTCGTGATCGAACAGGTAGCTGGTTGTTAACACGAAACCAGACCTGCCACGGCACAAACCAACCCCAAGATCGGGAAGGAATTATGAGAATCCTGACAACTATTATCGTCATTGACATGAGTAATCTAAACTAACCTAAATTCATGGAGATGAATGGCCAATCAAGCAAAGCGCTTGCCTGCGTGATGTCTGGTCTGTCATTTGGTGACGCTTGGAGCATATCTTTGATTAGGTCTGTAATAGATGAGCTATATTTCGGTAACTCCAGAATTCGATAGTTCCCATTTAAAATTTGAAGTTTCGACTCTCCATCAAACGCACTTTTGAAGTAACATATGCGGAAGAGAAGACACCCGAGAGCCTGTCGTGTAATAGAATTCAAATCTCATAAATGAAAAGAACATCAATTCTTTATAAGTTCATTTGCGAAGGAAATTGTAGAGAACTAATAACAAATATTGTCCACTTTGACCCGTTACGTATCGCCCAAGCCTCACAGTTTTAAAACGCGTCTATTAGGGAGAAGTTTCCACACCCTTATAAGGAATGCTTCGTTCTCCTCTCCAACAAACGTGGGATCTCACAATCCACCCCCCTTGGGGCCCAGCGTCCTCGTTGGCACACCGCTCGGTGTCTAACTCTGATACCATTTGTAACCACACCCTTAATGCTTTGTTCTCCTCCCCAATCGAGGTGGGATTTTACACTATATCACAATTTAACCTTTCGTGATCGGTAAAAAAGAAGAGTATACATACCCATATGTCAACTTTCTCATTTATAAGTTCTCTACGGAATAGATCCCACATCTGTGTCATAACAGGAAATAGATGAAAATTACTAACATATTGACAACCAAATATCACAACTGCAAAAGAAATTAAGATCAAAATATGGATTTTTTAATACCTCAGGGGCTCTATAGGCAGGCGTAGTATGCTTCCTGATGTTATCTTCTTCAATGCCCATTTCCTCGGGCTTCTCGAAGCGCTTGTGATTCGTAGAAGTGCTTCCGAAATCACATAATTTCCAGTGACCATCTGAGCCTAACAAAAGATTTTCAGCTTTCAAATCTCTGAAAATCGCAATCACAAGAGAAAATCAAGATCTTAGTTAAGCCATAACAAAGAACATAATTCATACACCAATGACAAGTGCCTCGAAACATGGTTGGGATTACATCAACCAAAACCATATACCACAAATAACAGAGAGCAGATGTGCTGTTAGCAAATATTGTCCTCTTTGGGCTTTCCTTTTCAGGCTTTCCTTCACGGTTTTTAAAACGTGTCTGCTAGGGGGAGTTTTCCACACCCTTATAAAGAATGTTTCGTTTTCCTTCCTAGCCAATGTGGGATTTCACAATCCACCCACCTTCGGGGCCCAGTGTCCTCGCTGGCACTCGTTCCTCTCCAATCGATGTAGGATCTCACAGCAGACATGACTTCAGAGATATTGAATAGAGATCTTTTATATCTTAACTACAGAACATCAGTTAAACAACTAAATTACTAGCAGAGAAAATCAGTTTAGTTCATTAACTAGGCATGGAAGACCACAGAATGAATATTGTGGAAGCTATTATAACTTTTAAGAGAGAGATTGTTGGGATATAGACAACTAGCTACCATGTTTACCTGTGAGCAATTGGCGGGGAACGACAATGCATTGCGAATACTGCATTGCACACGTCTCGGAAAATGAAGAGAACTTGAGTTTCATCAAAGTATTCAGCTCCTCTACTCTCCAAGACATTAACCAAAGACTTCTCACAAAATTCCATCACAATTAGAACTTCTTTTGTGCGTCCCATATCTACGATCGTATGGGCATAAAGTGTAACAACATTCGGGTGGCCTCGGAGTGATTTCATTACAGAAACCTCCTTCAACGCCAATTCAAGAGATTCCACATCATTGCATATAATGTGCTTCAAAGCATACTGTTTCGAAACATGTAGGGCATCCTTGGCTAAGTACACACAAGAGAATCCGCCTTCCGCAATGACGTTTCTAACATGAATCTTAAGATTGCCAACATCAATCGAGCGACCCTCGAGACCAGATGGTTCTTTGTGCATGAAAGGCTTGAACCTCCACATGGTTTATAAATATATAGAGAAACTGAAAGAGAAACAGTTTAAATGAATTACAGAAGAAGTCCCAATTCTTTTTCACAGATTTCAAATGATTAACCGCATATAGGCACCCTTCTGAAGTGAACAACAACAAGAACATTCATAAACCCTAAACCCTCAATCCCAAATCCCAATCCTCATTCATATTCACTCATATAAAGCAGATCCAATACTAATTAACAAACAGCAATGCCATTACTAATGGATCGTAAGCTACAAAACAAAAACTCACAACCCAATCTAAAGATAACACTACACAAGTCCAATTCAGACAATACAACAAAGCCCCACGATCTGGGAGAGCAGCACGTAACTAAAATGAGAAGAAAATGAACAAACAACAACAACCCAATTCGATTACATGGAAAACAAGCAAATATAACAATCTGTAATCAACAGAACTATTGAAATAACAAGTGGGGTTGGGGAAACTTACCTTGTAGAGGCGAATTGGGGAAGTGGGTCAGAATCCAATGGAATTTAAGATGGAGGAGAAGGGCGGCGATTGAGATCTGAGAGTGCTTGTGGATCCAGAAAAATGAAGAGAGAGAGAGAGGAAAAAGAGAGTGTGAAGGATGGAAGGAAGACCCTCTCTGAAAATTGTTGAATGCTTATATATAGATTGAATGTTGGGTACAATGGTGGCTAATACGGACAAAGATTTCGTTGGATTATCTCATGAACCCTTTTTTGGGAAGAAAAAGTTCATCACAAAAGACGGCTTCAATCAAGTTTGCGCCATTTGACGTTTAACAGATAGACTTGGGGAAGAAAATAGTCATATTTGTGATCATCTTTCCATCCCAACTTCATATTTTTAGGTCAAATTGTAAATTCTGTATTGACTAAATCCTTATTATTAGAAATTACTTTGAATCTAATAGTTATAGTTTGTTTTTGTCATTGTGAAGTTGTAAATTTCAGTGTTTGTAACAAAGGCCCAACCCATTAATTTGTGGGCCTATCCCCAGAAGACCAAGATGAAACTTTTGGGCCAAGTTTCTTTAATCTTCTGGCCCAATTATTCTTACCTCTATTTGATTTCATAATTCACACGTCACTCTTTCATTTTNTTATAATTCACGAGTGTCCTGGTCCGCACACTGTTCAATGTCCACCCCCTTTGGGGCCGAACGTCCTCATTGGCACACTGCCCAGTGTTCACCTCCCTTTAAGGCTCACGTCCTCACTAGCACACCACCCAATGTCTGTCTCTGATGTCATTTATAATAGTCTAAGTCCACCACTAATAGATATTATCCTCTATAAGGTTTCGACTCCAATGATATATTTCTTAACCATTTAAAAGTGAGAAGGTGAAAAATAGGTGAGAAATTGGGGGAAAATTGAGGAAAATTAATGCACATGGCAAAGGGGACAATCCTCACATGATACAAACATGGTCCTTCCTCTTCTTTGCTTCCCAAATTCATAACATTATTTTCTGTTTTTTCCCTCACAAAAAAAAAAAATTTAAGTCTTTCCTTTTCATACGCCCCTTCTTCCAGCAATCATTTCGTCACATTTCTCTTTAAATCACGAACCATATCACATTTTGATCATTCGTCTTAACAAAACCAACTATATGATAATGATTGGTGAAGAGAATACAGTCATCCTAGTAAATCGTTTAAGAGCGTATTATGTTAACTAAAACTTGTCAAAAAAACGACTTTATAGACATCACATGGGAACCCGAAACCCATCATAACCGTTTGTGATCTAAGATCCCGTTGATAAATATTTTGTGGCTCAAAAACATTTAAAAACTTTCAAAATTATTGTGTTTTTATTGTTTCAATGGATTTGCATGTGATGTGGCCAAGATCTTAGCTTACATTTGTAGACATTCAAAAATGTTGAGTTTCTTTTGCTACACATCAAAGTTGTAATGGATAATGTTTGAAATTATTTTTAATCATTCAATCTCACAAACATCAATCATGCATAAGGGGTCTAAATGTCACACCCATTATTTTTATATTATTGCCTCTATTTTATTTTATGTCCATATTATTTTTATATGAGTCAGCATTTTAAAAAATAAAAAATATAAAGCCCGTTGCGTAATCTTAAAGTTTAGTTAGGTCCGGTCGAAGTTTCTTTAGACCGAACCTAATTGTTCGAGTTGTAAATTTTTTCAACCTAAACAATTCTAAGAAAGTAATGAACCCAACTCAACCATATAGATAAAGTTGGGTTGATCAAGCTTTCAGAGTTATATGATATTTAAGCTATTGTCAAATTTTCCCTACCCCAAAGTTACATGATATCTAAAACATTTATCTCAAACGTGACTCGAGACCCGAGTGGTGGTGTGTTGGTGTGTTTAGGTCTCAACATGTCTTCAATGCCCACTTTGCGTGATGGTGTGTTGGATGATGCATCGTCCTCCTCGATCGCATCATAGCACTCTTTTATATTGGCCCGCATATGGCCGGATGGGCGTCTCTTGAGGGACGCCACTTTGCTTGTCATGGCGTGAGGGTCACAACCTACTCTCTTCATAGTATGATTGTGACACCGAGCATACGCCAACGTTGTCCGTGATGTCTGAATTTTTCACGATTAACTTGTTGGCTAGGTTAAAACAAGTAATAAGTAGGTACGATTGTGTTTTTTTTTTTGAAAAATTATTAATATTACATTAGTTAAGGGTTATATAGATTATGATTAAATGACAACCAATGGGTTTGTTTGAAATTGTTTTGTTTTGCTTTGTTGATAAGCATGGGTTGTTCAACTCATCTCAACTCACCTTGATATCAACCATTCAACTACCTTCTAACCTATCTGCCCCAACAAACCAAAAGGGTTATTATCATACCTCCTTATAAATTTTAATTTTTAATTTTTATTATAATAATTAAAATTTTAAATTTCAACGGGTCGATATTTAGTTTATATAAGAAAGACGATGACATTATATTTCTCGAAAACTTAGGTAGGTGGGAATTTTAAGAGTAGGGAAGAGGGCAGGTAATGGATGAAGTGGAAGTGCACCAAATTTGTGTACAACCTTAGAGCTTAAATAAAAATGTATAAATTTATAAAGTTTGGTAATATGGGAATTATATTATCTAATTCTCAACCAACCCAATAATAATCCTTTCCAATTAATAATTCATTCCCTTCTCTTTAATCATTGCCTAATTTCATATTCACATTTTAATTTTAAATTTTAGAAAATAATAATTAAAAATTTAGTCTTTTTAGCATTTTCTTTGTGGGATTTTGTTATATTCTTCATATATGAAAAGAGAGAGTCAATATTATCGTTAAAAATTTAATTTTTTTAAATATTTTTACAAGAAAATGAAAGGAGGGTAAAATAAAATAATGGGAGGAGAGAGAAAGTCAATGCTATAATTGTTTATGGGATTTTAGTGTGTTCTTCGTATATTTACAAAAGAATGTGATAAAAAAAAGTTTAAAAAATAGGTTAAGCCTGCTTTGTTCGTCAATCAAATGATCGGTTGATGGGAGAGGTTTATTGTCGTATGTGAGGATTATATGGCATTATCGTGGTGGATACATTGTGGGTTTAGTTGATCGTAATTTCAAAGTTATTGAGATTGATGCTTTTCGAGTCAGGAGCAAACAGACCTCGTTTTTGAGCTTGTTGTTGTGGTGTACAAGTAAACACGAACATGAATAGGAGCAAACAATGGAATTGTATCACAATCAAAATCTGTTGAATAGGTATAATAGCCTGTCTTAGCCATGTTGATGGTTTGATATTCACTTATCACTAGGGATCAATCTCTAGTCTTCTTTTTATGCTTGGACGGCCAGTGTGTCTGTTACGAATGCTCGAGTTTTTTTTTTTTTTTTTTTTTTNAGAGTTTAGTCTCTGTAATTTTAAAAATTAAAATCCTCCCGACTAAATTTTAATTTTATTTTAATAAAATCTAACCTTTATTAAATTTAAGGATAATAATAATAATAATAATAATAATAATAATAATAATAATAATAATAATAATAATAATAATAATAATAATAATAATAGAAAGAGAATCAAGGTTCCACCATTGGCTTCGCATTTTTCAGTTATTTAATTATTTTTCAAATTAAAAAAAAAAAAAAAAAAAAAAAAAAAAAAAAAAAAAAAAAAANAAAAAAAAAAAAAAAAAAAAAACCAATTTATTTTATCTCAACAGGCTTGGGTTCAATTATTTTAAAATGAAATTAATAAGTTTGAAAATGTTTGTAGTTATGTTATTAATAATGTCGCATCAATTTAATTTCATCACTCAACTTTGTAAATTTTCTAATTTCTTTTTAATATAATTTAAAGTAGCTAACTATCAAATATATGATGACGAAATGGACGGCAAATTAAAAGCCAATGCATTTAATTAACCAAACTATAAGCCAAGTATTGAAAAATTAAAATTATTAATAACCACAAACTATATATTATATATATATTAACATTAATATATGGTTGAAAACAAAATACAATCACATGATTAATCTTGATTTATATATTTAATCATAGTATGGATGCTTCATTTTTTAAAATAATATATTTTGTTCCTTGTGAGAGAGAAGACATTAAAAAATGTTATTTAATTTTTTAAAATTTCAATTTATTTTAAAATTTATATATGATAAGGAGAAAATCAGAATCTTTTACCTTATTTAATTTAGATGATATTTTTTTAACCTAACTTCAAATTATGGAAATAAATATCATGATATTAATTTTTATATTCCTAACTATATTTATTTTTTTATAGAGATAATTACAAAGGATTTGCTTAGTTTGCAAGTCATGTCCATAGTAATGAAAATGGTTTTGATTTGCAAAATCTCACACATGCATTTATATTCTTATTTTCAACATAATTGGTACGCTTAATTTACTTTAAATAGGGTTAATGTCACACTGAAGACATCATTTTATAAAGCTAAAATATTGGGGTTGACGTGCTTCAAATGTAGATAAGATAAATCAAAAGTTATAATTTATCCATAAATTTAAGTAATTAGAGACCGACGATGACAACATAACTCGTAGACAAAGAACGAGATAATTCCACTTCGCTCGAGGTATAAAAATTTAGTGTAATTTTATTTTGAGTAACCTATCAAATTTGACGGTGTCACACGTACGGTATTTGATTTATTTTATTTTTAGAAAAATACATAATACAATTTAAAAAATAAACAATGGAACAAGAAGGTATAAGTTATAATAATTATCTCCCATTTTTAACAGTGAAAAAATATTTTATCTCACAATTTCCAAATTCCAAAATTTCCCTGAAAAAACTCCTTTGGATTCCCACTTTAATTTGTTTTTAGTGTAAAGTAATTAATTGAATTAGTTTAATCAAACCAATGTTGTCACGACACAAATAATAAAACAAGACAACCTTTTTCATTAAAATCTGGAAAAATGTTTTGTTTTTAAGGTAATGAATTTTGGTTTCTCTTTCTCGTGTAATTAAAAAAATAGTACATGTTAATTGAAAAAATGACTAATAAGACACTGAATTATCGATCAATGTTTGCCAACGACATATATGAAATAATAGAGGACCCCGTGTGTAGCTCGTTAAAATATGGAGAACCTACATTTATAAAGTACGATATTCTTAGAAAAAAATAAATTATGAAAAAGAATTTAAATTATTTAAACACGTAATAAAATGGAGCTTTAAAAATTAATATTGTATTTAAAAGTTCAAAAATGTTTTTAATGTCAACCATCCCGTGATGTCACCCCTAGCTAATTTCATTTTGAAAATAACGTTTTTACTGATTTTTTTTATGTATATTTCATAAGAAAATACCTAAATGATTAATAATATTTGACAGCAACAGTAGACATTTAAAAATGGTCGTGTGAATTACATTTTTGTGACCGGCAAAATAAATTAATATTTCTTTGATGAATCAACTCATTAAGTCATTTTAATTCAACCATACGTTCGGCGAGAAATTGAATATTGAAAAAATAGTCCAAATAATTATTTTTGCATCATGCTAATGACAAGTATACCTTAGTATATTTTTATTTCGTCGGCGTGATTGTTATCGAGAAGTGGCATATATTATTTAATTTCATTTTGACCCTAACTCGCAATTATTAATTAAAATGCAATTAAATGGTTAGAGAAGTTCACATTATAATTTAATTAAAGAAAAATACAAGGCATGATTTAAGTTTAATGAAAGATGATGTCACGAATGTGCATGATACATTTAGAAAGAGAAAAATAAAAAAATTCCTAAAATAAACAAAAAAAAAACATTTATATTTGTTTATTTACGTGGCAATTAATTTAAATTTTATATAGAGGAAGGAAGCAATGAAGTCCACAAATGACATCCACGTGGCATTCAAATAGAGGGGTCTCTGTCAAAGTAACCAAATTGTATGGTTTTGGACTTAGTCACCAATCAAATGAATTTCCCACTAACTAAAAATATATATTATTTTTAAAATTTTTAAAAATTACTTCAAAATAAATTATTATTTTAAATTTTATTGGAAATTTCTCTTTAATATATATATATATAATTGTTTATTTATTATTTTTTTTAAAGAAGTCTTAAATATTTACCCTTTAAAAAAGTGCATATTATTCTCTCAAATATTTTTACAGTAAAATAAGAATAAGAATAAGAATATAGGGATAAATTACATTTCAATTTTCAACCTACTCCAAAAAAATTTACATTATTAAAACATGTAACTTTTTTTAAAAGTTACTTTGAAAAAAAAAAAAGGAATAATACAAGGGAATAAGCAAACAAATCACAAGTTTTGGAGTTTGGCAAAACACAGCTGGAGCCTTATAGAGTGAAGGAACCCCTCAAGATTGGGTCCGAAACTATCAATAATTTCCCCTATTTCTTCCACAATTTTGACTCTATTATCTTCTATTTTGCTTAATTGACTTCCCAACCATAATCAATTAATTTATATTTAATTAATTAATTAATTATATATTGATTTTGACGTTAATTAAGACGGTCATTATAATTATTAATTAGCTAATTAAATTTTGTAAAACTTAAAAAGTACATCTTATTGTTATGTTGTCGTGATCACCCTTCATCATATAATAAACAATATTTTTGTTATAATATTTGTCGTATTAATGTTTTTAATTATGATGTTGGTATTTGAATGCTTATTTCTTATTTATTTTTTAAAATTAAAATTATATTCAATTTATAAACGTTTGTCACACATTTAAATATCAAATTTGGTGGGCGAGCGAAAAGTATCGTTTAGTATCGATTTATTTGTTTTCTTTTTAAAAGATAATTCACACTCTTGTTCGTGTGCAATTACAAAAAGTTTCCTATTTTGAAATATTTTTGTCCCATCCTTATATGTTCTATATGTCACAAAAAAAAACATATATATATATTTTCAAAACTCTCTCTATATATTATTTATTTATTTATTATTTTTTTTATTATTGAGTTTAACCTTTTTTTTTTTTTAGTATGAGGGGTAATTTTGGAGGGAAAATAAGCTATTTAAAAAAAAAAAGATGAAAACTCTCTGGAAAATGGGTGTTGCTGAGGTGTACCTCGTACGAGAAACCTGATGGAAATGGGTCCACGAGAATAAGAAGAAACCCGACGTGGCAGGGAATGCCAGCGTGGTAAGGAAGTGGATGCCAGCTGGCAGAGAACGAAAAATAATTGAAGAGGGGTTTTTTTTGATTGGATGAGAATGGCATATTAGGACAGTGAAATAACAGCCTGTCTGGGAATGGCGGCAGCATAATCACATGCCTTTATCTTTTTCTTTATTATTTGTTTATTTTTTGTAAACATAAACAAAAAAATATTTTTTTTTTAAATAAGTGACAGCTGGCGAAAGACGCAACACGACACGCAACCATCTCGAGGAGTTAGACATTTCATTTTCCCCACAAAGTTTCATGTCTTCGATTTTTTTTTTTAATTCTTTTTATTATTATATTGCTCCCTTTTTATTGTTCTATTGGTTAATATATATATATATATATATATATATATATATATATATATATATTACAATAAGTATAAGTGGGTTTTTATAATTATTATTTGTAATATATCATAGTTTTAATATATGAAACCATATTATTCAAATAAATTATTTAATTTTTGTCACTAAATTCTTTTTATTTAAAATCATGACAATGTGAATAGACATATAGTTGTATTAAAATTTTTTGAAATATTATTACACATATTTCTATAATAACGTGGTTTTTAAATAATAGAGTCACGAGCTTTATTGTGCTTTGACTTTATTTTATAAAACCACAATTATATAAATTTTTATGATTGAACTAATAATGATTAATCTGAACATAGTTTCGTGGATAAGCCATAAAAGATAATTGTTAAATTACAATTTTACCCTTGAAATTTAGTTTAGATGGTTTTAATACAAATTATTTTTTAAAAAATTTATCTAAATAAAATAATAAAATTATAAACTACAAATTCACACTTTAACCTCCGTTGACTTAGTGGAAGTGAATTTTGGCATTTTAGTTTTATAATAAAAAAAGATATAAAATGTATCAATCACACTTTTGTTCATATAAGCAAAATTAATCTTAATTTAATTATTTTTAGTTATTAATATTATTTTTAATTACGAATCTTTGAAAATGGTGAACTGTCCATTGAAAGTTAAAAAATTAAAACTAAACTTTTAAAAGTTAAATATTTTAAATATAAAGTAACCAAATTTATAAACATATAATAACAATTAAAGATCCACGTCATGTTTCAATTTGAATAGAAAAAAAATATTACATTATAAATCATATTTTTTTAAAGCCAACATTATTTTAAAAATATTGATGTGACATATTTACTATATAATATAGTCCTACTGTCATTTTAGAAATTACACATGTCAAAAATATAATTAGTTTTCTATTAATCCACTGGTTAAATTACAATTTTAAATATTTAAATTAATTCATATGATTTGTTTTTTAATTTATTAACTTATAATAATTATTTATAAAGGAAAATACTAAATTTTATTATAAAAAAAAAAGGTGTGAGGGCATAGTGGTAGTTTCACCTACAAATGGACATTATTTGTATTTTTTAATTTAATGAGCTATAGTTATGATTAAACCAATAATAATTAGAAGAAGGGCAATATAAATACGCTTGAGCTTCCGTTCAAAGAAGCTCACCTTCAAAATCTCTCGTTCTAATACGGCTGCTTTTGGTCAGCAACGCGTAATTATAATCGGAAAAATTCTCTCCGTTTCCCGCGGCGGCGCCGCCCATCTCTCTCTCTTTCTCTACTGTAACAGTTCTTTCTCTCTCTGATGAGATTTATATTCTGAGAAAGGATAAGGAAGTGGGTTTTTGTTGGAGCTTCAGAATTTGTTCTCTGGTTCGTCAATGGCGAAGAAGAACAGTAATTCCAAGAAGCAATGTTACATTTCCGTCCCATCTCAAATTATAAACTCTTTATCTACTTCTTCTCTTCAATCCCTTCTCGATTCGCCTAAGAAATCTTCTAAAACGTACAACAAATATCTCAGTCTTTCCACTTACAGAAACTCGAAGAAGCTATGGCTTCTCGCTATTTTCTTATTCGGCCTTTTGGGTATGTTGAAACTTAATTTTAATCTCAACCCTTTAATCGTGTCATACCCATGTTTCTCCTCGCAATCGCTATTGCAATCGCAAGGTTTAGTTTCTAATGGGGTTTTGAAATCGGGTGTAATCGATAGAGAAAAGGAAAATGTTGTTGAGGATGTGATTATGAACGATTCTGTTCAATCTCTTAAGCCGATTTCAAATGGGGTTTTGAAATCGAATGAGGGTTTTGAAGAGGGAAGTGAGGAGGTGGAGTTCTGGAAGCAACCGGATGGATTGGGGTACAAACCGTGTTTAGATTTCAGCGAAGATTATAGAAAATCAACCACTGGAATCGTTAGTGAACGGAGTAAGTATCTGATGGTTGTTGTTTCTGGTGGGATGAATCAACAGAGAAATCAAATCGTTGATGCTGTTGTGATTGCTAGAATTCTTGGAGCTGCTCTGGTTGTTCCTATCTTGCAAGTGAACGTAATCTGGGGAGATGAAAGGTATCAACTCGATTCATATACTGATGAAGTCTCTAATTCATAAGAACTGAAATATATTCCAAGTTTTCTTAACTATCAGTTGCTAAGTTTGATTTTCTGTGTTATGTTTGATTGTTGCAGTGAATTCTCTGATATATTTGATTTGGAGCATTTCAAGAATGTTTTAGCAGATGATGTTCATATTGTTTCGTCTCTGCCATCGACGCATTTGATGACTCGGCCGGTCGAGCAAAAATCGCCTCCGCATCATGTCTCACCGAGTTGGATTCGGTCGCGGTACCTTAGGAAGGTAAGGATGGTCGTCTCTGTTCTTTTAGCTGCCATGGCTTTTGTTTGAAGCTCACTGCTAAAAAAGTGTCGAGGCTTCTTGATTGATAGGAAAGGAATCTGTTGATTACTGCTCTGCTAGTTTTCATTACGTCCCTACCATGTAGTTTAATCTAGCTCATTACAAAGCATCTTTGAAGATTGGTTTTGAATGCCACTTTAACTCCGTTTTAATGTTTGTAGAAGAGCCTTCGTTACGTCGCCATAATGCATGAATATCAGTCTCGAAGTTTCGAGACTGCTTTTGTTAGTTTAAGTGCTTACCGCCCGTAGATATTGTTCTCTTTGGGCTTTCCCTTTCATATTTCCTCTCAAGGTTTTTAAAACGTGTCTCCTAGGGAGAGGTTTCCACACCCTCATACAAAATGGGATCTCACAATCCACCTCCCTTTGGGGCCCAGCGTCCTCGTTGGCACTCGTCCCCTTCTCCAATCGATGTGGGACCTCCCAATCCTCATCCTTTCGGGGCCCAGCGTCCTCGTTAGCACACCACCTGGTATCCACCTCCCTTCGGGGTTCAACCTCCTCGCTGGTACATCACCCAATGTCTAGTTCTGATATCATTTGTAACGGCCCAAGCCCACCGCTAGTAGATATTGGCCTTTTGAGCTTTCTCTTTCGGGCTCCTCCTCAAGGTTCTTAAAACGCGTATGTTAGGAAAAGGTTTCAACACCCTTATAAAGATTGTTTCGTTCCCCTCTCCAACCGATGTAGAATCTCACATTTTACTTGTGGGCTCGGGTCTTAATTTGATTGACAAAGGCTAACACATAAACAAATAATATAAAGTCGAGGAATTATGATGTTAACCATTTAACTAAAATCCTCAAGCTTTTAGGTTAGTTGATCTCATAGATACTGTTAACCATAAATGTAAGCCCTGTCTGTTAAGGTTCACACATACATTCCCTGTCTGCTAAGGTTGACCAAACAGCAACATATTACCAACTAAAAGCTTTTGTGGCATTTTTCTGTCCTTATTATGTTTTTTCACTAAGCCTTATTCTTTAATCTTTACCACTGGAAAATGTTATGGTTATTAGCTTGATGATATTAAGGAGCGTGTCTCGGATTTTGCAGCTTAGAAGAGAAGGGGTGCTGCTGTTGCGCGGCTTGGACTCGAGGCTTTCTAAGGATCTTCCTTCTGATCTCCAAAAGCTTAGATGCAAGGTATCAAAGGTTTTTTCATCTTGTTGTAACTCTTTGTTCTCTCGTGATTAGTTGTTTGTTGCTTAGACTCGATCCAAGTGTATGCATTATATAATCGATCACTGCTTTCAATGCTTATTCGATACATCGATTCGAATAGTACATCTTGATCGAGACATATGAGTTCTTTTGCTGTGGCTTTATAAGTAATCCTTTTGTAACAGCCCAAACCCACCACTAGCAGATATTGTCTTCTTTGAACTTGGACTTTCCCTTTCGAGCAGGTTTTTAAAACGTGTCTACTAGGGAGATGTTTCCACACCCTTGTAAAGAATAATTTGTTCCCCTCTCCAACCGATGTGGGATCTCATAATTCACCCCCCTTTAGGGCCTAACGTCCTCACTGGTATACTGTCCAATGTTTGGCTTTGATACCATTTGTAACAGTCTATGCCCACCGCTAGTAGATATTGTTCTCTTTGGGCTTTCCCTTTCCGGGTTCCCCTCAAGGTTTTTAAAACACGTCTACTAGGGAGAGGTTTCCACACCCTTATAAAGAATGATTTGTATCCCTCTCCAACCGATGTGGGATCTGGGAATATCAGTGTTAATTGTTGTTCTTTTTCCTCTTTGCTTCAGGTTGCTTTTCGTGCTTTGAGGTTCGCTCCACCGATCGTGGAACTTGGTAACAAGCTCACCGAGAGAATGCGAACCAAAGGACAGTACCTTGCGCTTCATTTGCGAATGGAGAAAGACGTATGGGTGAGAACTGGTTGTTTACCTGGTTTGAGCCCCAAATATGACGAGATGATAAACAACGAACGAATACAACGACCCGAACTCTTAACTGCTCGGTCAAACATGAGCTACCATGATAGAAAACTTGCAGGCCTTTGCCCCCTGAATGCCTATGAGGTTATGAGGTAAGGATTGCTTGACCATATGCTTGTCATTGCCAATCATTTCCAGTTATGGCTCTGCTGGACTAAACATTGCAACTCTTATGTGCAGGTTACTAAAAGCTCTTGGAGCTCCAAGAGATACAAGAATATACTGGGCTGGAGGGCAACCCCTGGGAGGAAAAGAGGCCCTGCAGCCATTAACAAGCGAGTTCCCGAATTTCTTCAACAAGGAAGATCTTGCTTTGCCGAGTGAACTCGAACCGTTCGCGAAAAAAGCTTCGATTATGGCAGCTATCGACTATATTGTATGTGAGAGCAGCGATGTTTTCATGCCTTCTCATGGAGGAAACATGGGCCATGCCATTCAGGTATAAATTCTCCTTCAGTTTTCCATGCCATGCCTTTGCTTCTCGAGTCCGATCACGACGAAGTTGATTGTTCGTTTGGATTACAGGGACGCAGGGCTTATGCTGGGCACAAGAAATACATAACACCAAACAAAAGACACATGCTTCCCCTTTTCCTGGACTCCTCACTACCTGAACCAGAGTTTAACAGGATCATCAAGGAGTTGCATCAGGACTCCCTCGGACAGCCCGAACTTCGAACCAGCAAAGTGGGACGAGACGTTACTAAGTACCCTATTCCCGAATGCATGTGCAACAACAGCTCTGATGCTCATACCATATAAGTCAACAGCTCTTCAGTAATGCCAACATAGCGAAAAAAGCCTTGAAGAACAAGAGTTTGAGTCGACAAAACCTCGGACATCCCGAGTCGATGCTTGAAGCCGAGCCCTCTTTAGAACCATGAGTTTGGTATCGTCTGGTCGGGTGGATGAAGCATCAAATGCAGCAGCAAGCTGAAGAACACAGCCGAGGCTATGAGAAACATGTCTCTATATATATATATATCATCAGAGAAATAAATTGGACAGTATCACATTGTATGATTCTTTGATTCTTTAAAGAATAAGTTATTGTAATTACATATTTTACTGTAAACACCAATTTTCTTTAATGAAATAATTCATTGCTGTAATGATATTAAGAATGTTTCTCTTCAGTTTTTTCGGTTACGATCAAAGTTTTCACGACAAAAATTAAATTATTACAAATTAAAAAATACGAAGTCTAAATTATTACATACTAAAATTTATGATTACACTGTTACTAAAATTTATATTTTCTCGAATTAAATGTTTAGATGTAAATTTTAATTAAATTATTTTTTTTTTTTTTTTTTTTTAATTTTGAGAAAATTAGAATTTGAAAAAGTTTAAATTTTGTTTATGAGAATAAATAAATTAATTATAAAGAATAAATAAAATAAAATTGTTATAAAACCAGGATCCATCTTGAAAATAAAGCCCAAAAATATGAAGGCAATGAAAGGCCCAATTTCACTTTAGGGCTCCATATTGAATATATATGTGCCTACATCTCTTAAATCTCAGGGTTTCGGCGAGGAGGAGAGGAGACGATAACGAGATCTCAGAGAAGGAATTCATCAATGGCTCCGAAGGCAGCGAGAGCTAGCAGGAACCCTGATCTCATTCGTGGGGTTGGGAAATATTCGAGGTCGAAGATGTACCACAAGCGGGGTCTTTGGGCAATCAAGGCAAAAAATGGTGGTGTCTTCCCTCGCCACGATGCCAAGCTTCAGGCCGACGCTCCGGCAGAGAAGGCGCCGAAGTTTTACCCTGCTGACGATGTCAAGAAGCCACTTGTCAACAAGCGCAAGGCTAAGCCCACCAAACTTAGGTTTATCTCTCTCAATGTCTTTCTTTTGATGTTTACTGCAGTGCCTTGGAACGTATATTGTTTGGTGTATTTTGACTTTGTTATGGTTCGGAAACTGAGGAATTTGGAATCAACTAAGAAACAATTGCTTTAATTTCATGAAATTACATAATGAATGGGGCAGTGTCACTCCCTATTAGACTGAATAGAGTTCATGCTGTAGCTATTAAAAAAGGGGGATTTGAAACTTTTAGGTTTCCAGATTGGAAATTTGTTGAAGTCTGAACTGCGTGTAGTGAAGTAATGTTGCTCATTTTCCAAATAATGAATATTGGGGTCAGTTCAAAGAAATGTGCGTCGGGTGTTTTCATATAACATAGTTTGTCAATTTCATATCATTTGCAGGTCTAGCATTACTCCTGGAACCGTGCTTATCATTCTCGCTGGAAGGTTCAAGGGAAAGAGAGTTGTGTTCTTGAAGCAACTTCCATCTGGGTTGCTTTTAGTCACTGGTGAGTATTGGCAATTTTCTCTAATCACCTTCCTTTGTAATTTTACTGTAATATCGCTATCTTAAATGTGTTGTGTGCATTACTTTTCCTATTGACAAGTAAGAAGTATTGGGACGTCGTATGCCACCATTTCTGTCTAATATACCCTGCAATTACATACCACTTTAATGTCTCATGCCTCCTATTCTGACTGTCTGTTGTGCAAATTTTATTTACATACCTTAGACCTTTAATCTTCATTTGGTGTTGAAACAAAGAGAGTTTCTAAGCTTCATTTGGCGGTTGTGGGGGAGGGGTTGGTCTAGATGATGCTGACTGTAGTGATAGTGATAGATGTTTGGGAGAAAGGGTGCAAATAAAGTAGCGATTGGCCAAGTCTTTGATTTTTGAATTTGCAATTTTCGAGCCTACAAGGGATTATCTTAATGTAAAGTTTGCTTTTCTAGGACCATTCAAGGTCAATGGTGTTCCGCTGAGGCGTGTGAATCAGTCGTATGTGATTGCAACCTCCACCAAGGTAGACATTGCAGGAGTCAACGTGGAGAAGTTTGATGACAAATATTTCTCCAAGGAAGTTAAGATGAAGAAAAAGAAGGGAGAAGGAGAGTTCTTTGAGGCAGAGAAGGAGGTTCGTAATTGTTTTTATGATGATTGTTTTTTCAAATACTTCAATTTTTGTCACTTTCTTGTCTTAATTTCTGGTCACCATTGTTTTACATGCAGGAAAAAAGCTCACTCCCACAGGACAAAAAGGATGATCAAAAGGCCGTGGACTCAGCTTTGCTCAAGTCGATCGAGGCTGTTTCAGATTTAAAGACATACTTAGCTGCCAGGTTTTCTCTAAAGGCAGGCATGAAACCTCATGAGCTTGTTTTCTAGATATTTGCTGTTTTCTTGTGGAATTGATCACTACAATTTTCTTGTTTTGTGTTTTGTTATGAGGATTCTAGATTTGAAATTATATCCCGTAATGAATTTTGACTGATAGTGATAAGATATGTAATATTTCTTTTATTCCCATCACTTTACTTACGCTTACTTAAAAAGTATCGAGAGGAATCATTTGAAAAGATGATGGCTTGATTGACTCTAATGGTACATGAGGGGTGGATTGTAAATGGTATCCGGGCAAGTCACTGTACTGTGTGCCAATAAAGACGTTGGGCCCCAAGAGGGGTGAATTGTGAGATCTCACATTGGTTGGAGAGAGAGAGAGGGGGGGGGGGGGGNAGTAGATCATTTTAAAACCTTGGGGTTAGTCCGAAAAGAAAAGCCTAAAGAGAACAATATCTGGTAGCGGTGGATTTGAACCATTAGCTACTTAGGAAGCTTATTATCAAAACTCTTTTCCGTTTTCCTTCTAATTCCTTTAGCATAGCTTTTGTATTCTTTGTAATTTCATATCATCTGTAAAAGAAAGGAAACCATGGTTTCTTATATTAATCTAAATTGAAAGAGAAAATAAGCAAAATTGGAAAAATACTCGGTAGTTGAATTAAATTATACATTTAGCAAAACAAGCTTAATCCATAATTTTATTGCAAATTATGGGCATGGCCAAACCATGACCAAACCATGACCGTCGTAACTCATAGCAAGCTATCTGTTTGAGGGGGCAATCTCTTGAAGAAATTGCTAGGTACCGAGGGTAGTTTGCTGCGAAATCTTGGATGCCTTAAATAATACAACCCTGTAACCAAAGCCACCACTCTGAAAGGTGTAGCATATAGCACAACAGCAACACAGAGACAAAACACTACGAAAAGGCTGGTGGCTCTTGGATCCCTCCAGCTAAGTAGAGATTCTACTCTTTCTCCCTGTGTTGCTATGTCTCCCACAACTGTTTGAACCCTCCCTGCAACACTTCTCAGCCTATCATATCTCAATCGTACCAAGTTGTTTGCCTTGGAAGTCGGAAACGTGTCAAATTCTTCGTCGAGCTCATCAGAACTCACTGCTTCAGCCCAAGAGAGCTTGGTGTCCATGTGAGGTGGGTGCCTTGGCCTAAGCCTGTAGTTCCATAAGCCAATGAGGAACATGTATAGAAAAACAGTAGGAAGTATTAGTTCGGGGTACGAAATCAATATAAGGAACAAAATGTGCACGAGCACCGATGTGACAGGGTTCCTCCAGTTACAAACTTCACGAAACCATCGACTTATTGATATCATTCCCGCAAGTAATGACATGATTCGAAAGAAGTTGGCTTTGCTTCGTCTCATGCTCCAAACATGTGAATCTACATCTAACATGTATTCAACAACTTCTTTTCGTAGAGGCGGTTCAGCTCGACCGAGCCTTGTCGCTACTATGTTCATAGCTTGGTACCTTAAGTTTTCTATTTGGTTCACTGTGAAAGGTTGAAGGTAATGCATCTTAGGGAGCAATGGACTTCCATAGACATGTATCATGTTTGCCAAAGATAGGGCGGTGAAGCGAACCGAAAGTTGGAGCTCTCCCATCTTCTTCACTCCATTGGGGTGCAGAATCAGAAGTGGATAGGAATGTGTGTAGAGTTTATGAGCTTCAAGTGTCGATATTCGAATTCGAACCTTTCCGATCCTCGAATCTCTTCCTCCGTTGCTTCCATTATGTTTGTCACCACCACCCCCCAAATGGCAATTGTCAAAAACTCCCAAGGTAATTACAGTACATGGATCATAGACTTCCCATGTGTATTGCTCATTCCATTTGGGATTGCACGTGTCGAGAATCGTTCGGGTTCGAACCCATTTTTGACCGTACTTAGCAATACAATAAGCATCTGTGTTTCCTCTCCCATCCTTCAGCTTCATTGGAAGTAATCCTTGAGCACTTAAAATTCCGACCTCCAATATTCCCACTGGTTGTTTCCATAGCTGCTTAGCAGTTGGTCGTTGATCACTGATGTATAAAGTCGATTCATCTAGTACATGATATCCACCTTCAAGAGAAGCTCTCAAGTGAACCCTGCTTGAAAATTTGTGTTCCTTTCGCCTATCAGCTTCTAGAACTCCAAAACCGTACTTCTCGAGGTTAAACCAACGCGAATGAACTGGCCTATGATCAAGCCGCTTGTCGAACGCGTCGAGAGCCAGATTGATCTGCCCCAAGACATCTTCTTTTGAAGGGTGCACTCTGTCCTCAATGGTGATTAGCAACTGTTCTTCAAATGGCTCAGCTACTACAAACACCAAATCTTCATTCCAATAGGGATTAGCTGTGCTTGTTGAACTGTTCTTTGTTCTGAGTATCTGGTTTCCTACTTGAGCTTTGACAAAAACATCAGGAACATGGTTTCTGTCGGTGGGGATTACATCTTGAGCTTCAATCACTGTTAGCCTCAGATACCATAGTTTTGGAGAGACATAAACCTTTGATCTTACATTATGAACACCTTCCCCAAACACTGAGGCTGCATCAGAATGCCATGCCTCTGGGAAGGCTTCATCAGCTTGTGTTCCCATCCAAACTGCAACCATGATTTCCCCTCTTACCCGGCTCGTTCCTCGCCGGTCTTCCAACCGGTACCATTGAGGTGCCAATGGGCTATCTGGGGGAACCCGAGTTGGAACCTCGTTCAAGTCGAACACTACACGACCGAGGTACTCGTCTCTTCCTAGCATTTCTTTGTCCTTGACAAAAACTTCTAGTATAGAGGATTGTATGCGTTCTTTTGAGAATGCAAAGACTTGATTCCATTCTGGATTTTGTTTCCTGTCAAAATGCTTTGTTCTCCCTTTATAGTTCCCAAGCTTTACTTCCACATATGGATCACAGCTTCCAGTGATGGAACTTGGAGGAAGATCCCTTGCTTTCATAACTCGAACGTAGAGATAGAACATTTGCTCGACAAGGTCGTAAGTGCTAGTGTGTCGCTCACTTCTCAGCCAACCTCTTCCACTGTACGATCTGCCACCCGGCCACTGCTCTCCAAGCTGAGGATTAGTGTCCCTGATCTCATCATTATCTTGGTTGCTGATATTAGCTTGTGAATTGCTTGTGTTCATTGTAGATGGAATGCTTTTGTTCATCGAAGATGAAGCGCCTTGTGGTCGCTTCTGTACTAATATTCGAGGTCGCTGCATTGTTTGCTGCTTATGTAGCTGTGTCGTCTCGCCTCGTGTCTCGATTGGTTCTTCAATCTCTGGCTCTTTAGCTGGACCTCTGATAGGAAACTCAGCTACAGAAAAACTTGAGCTAGAATGTTTAGATGCTGAGATTGTTAAAACATTGTTCTTTGGTTTTACTTGAATATCACAAGCAGGATCAAGTGGGGATCTTTTAGGATTTATAGGAGAGTTTTTTGGTGGTGAAATGTAGATTTTCAAGCCAATTTCACCTTTGACAGACGAGAAAAACCCCTTAGTTTCTAACTGATATCTCTGATAAGTTTCCTCACCTTCCTTGGCAATGTCTGAGCAAGGAATTCTGACCCTTCCAAGAAAGCTTCTGCCTTCAGTCAGTCTCTTTTCATGGTAAACAGAGATGTCAATGGCTTGGAAATGGTGGCTTTGGGATTCGTCGAAATCTAATGAGAGTTTCTGATTCCAAACGGGGTCGAGGTTCTTTGGAACGGATTTTGTTCGGCTTATATGGTTTTGAAAATCGACTTCAACAAATGGAGTTGCAGATCCTTCACCATCTTTGGGCATAAGATCATGAGCATCTATTACTTCCACCACTAGCTGCTGCTTCATAATCCTTTTGCTTCTTCGTCCACTGCTGCAAAAAATATAAGGTAATCACTGACCACAAGCAATCTGAAAACTCCATTCAGAAGCAAGGAAGTTCCATTTCAGAAGAAATGATGAAAAAGAAAGGAATGGTTTGATGAAGAAGCTGAGAGTGAGCTTTGTGAAGACCCAAAGATGGAGGGAAAGCAAGAACTTTTTCCAAGAGCATTAAGGCATAGGCTATTTCGAGTATCGAGAAGTGGTGTTCAGTATTAAACCTACGCCCATTTCTCTCAAGCTTGATTCCGCCTTCAACTTGTTATACTGTTTGACCAAACTCGTTGGCTCCACACTCAATTTGATCGGAACTCGGTTCGATAACCTTCTCTCATAGATTCCCTTCACTAGCAATTTGCAAGTCATCGCTAGCAATTCGCTCTTATCCCTCGTTGAGTTCCTTGATTGAGTATATCCCTTGATCAATTAATTTATTCTGGAGTTGATAAAAAAAATTGATCAAGAATCTATCAATATATAAATATTATATATATATATATATAGAGGTAAAATAGTGTATAGAAAAAAGTATTTAACAAAGTGAGTTTAGCACAAGATGTCCCTTTCTTGGGAAGGAGGGCAGCTAAGGCAATGTGAGTTAAGAAGTTTATGGGTAATAACAAGAGGTTAAGGGGTTGCCATTTGGCCAATGGAACCTTTTGTTTATGTGCTTTATTCCTTGCTTGCTATTCATCTCTTCCATTGTTAAAAAAAAAACTTGTGAAACTGCATCCCCTGCACAGTGTCACGATCCTACATTCTTGACCGTGCGGCGTCGTGACCGATACACGCTCACGACCAGCCTTAAGGGGAATTAAGCCCCATATATATTTTTCGCCCCGGCTTTGTGGCTTCGTCGGACCTTAGGCGAGGTTTGCCTTCGCCAATTGAACATCGCTTGTGCGGAATCCAAGCTTGTTCAACCACACACGCCGCCTGCGCGTGTATGTTCAATCGTCTGCGACACATCCGACTTGCCTCTACGCTAGGCCAACTCATTCGGCTCGACCTTGCCTCTACTCGGGCCAAGGTCTCTCAATACAACGTCGCATCTCATCTTGCCATCTCGATCCCCATCGACGGGGTCCATATGTCTTGACGCCATCCCGAGTCTCGGGATGTCGTCGTCCATCATAACTCGTTCAGTCGTGCCATCGAGAATGGGCCCGCGTGTCGTTCATCTCATCGGGGCTTCCCGAACATCCATCCATCCGGGTTCTATCGAGGCATGGGCCCTCCCGTGCCCATGCCGAGTCATTTACGGATACCGTACCGGATAGCGGGTGCATGTAGCAACCTCCAACACGCGGGCTAGGGCGCAATACCGGCACACCCGTGCCGTCCGGTACTGTCCTTCAAAAACCCATTTCAAAGGAAGTCGCCCGAGACACTCGTCTCGGCACGCTCGCCCACACTGTGACACACGTATGTGCCACAGGGTAGCTCACTTAGGCCACAGGGCCCAGGGGTGGTGGAGAGCTAACACCATGGTACCCCCTATAGTACATTTTGAGCCATTTTCATTCTACCAGGAGTAGACATGATTTTCGTGAGGTGTCATACGGTGTCGTGCATTGTCCGTCCAATGTCCGATCGACACCAAACTTGGCGAGCATTCATATTTCATATGGACGGACTTAACTCCCGAACCGCATGACCAAATTCCTTCCGGAACCTCGACTTTTGAGGTTAAGGCCCGGGGCCCTACCCGGCCCTTCAACAAGCCTATCTTGTCCTTCATGTCTATGCTGATGTCTCTGTTATGCTTGTGTCTCAACATGTCTTCAATACCCACTTTGCGTGGTGGTGTGTTGGATGATGCATCGTCCTCCTCGATCGCATCATGGCATTCTTCTACGTTGGCCCGCATATGGCCGGATGGGCGTCTCTTGAGGGACACCCCTTTGCTTGTCATGGCGTGAGGGTCACAACCTACTCTCTTCATAGTAAGGTTGTGACACACAGCTCAAAGACCTTGTAAACTTACCTTCAATTGGCTTCTATACTCCTCCAGGAGAGAAGCAATGAAACATGATTTCATATGAGTGCCATAAAATTAAGAAAAAAATGAACCAAAATCAACGATATGATTCATAGATCCTCCCAAATCACTAGTAGTTCCATTACAATCATCTACAGAATGAACATAAAACTAGCTACGAAATTACGAAATCAACTCCAAAGTTGAAAGGAACAAACACTGCCTGCAAATGCTATGCTTGAAACGAAAGAAACAAAAGAAATAAGGATAAAAATGTGCTCAAAATCCCTCCTGAACGATACTAATTATTGGGTCAAAAAATGGAATACCTATAAACTTCTTCACTGGCACATCTAAACAAATACTTTTAGCAGCCAATTGCCAAAACTAAGCTCAACTCTTTACTCAAATGGACTCTCAGAAGTGTGTCATTATTAGCCAATTCAGACAGTTACCTCCTTGTCACACATAAATTATTCATCTTCTGGTCGAGTTAACAAAAAATTTCAACGCTTAAGCTGCAGCTTTAGATTTCGGTCTTTGTTTCTTCGCATCCAAAGACGCTAAGCTGGAGCCTAATCCAACAGGGGCCTGATCTTGTGCTGAAGGCAACTGATCTTGTTTTCCATCTACCTGGGTGTTGTTAGAGAGGTTGGCGTTAACGTCTTTCTTCTCACCATCTGTTACGTTACTATCTGCTGCTGCATCTGGTGTCATGCCTGAATTGATGATATTAAGCAGCTGGGTAATTGGTGGCATAGCTTGAACTGGAACACCCGGCTGACGTATCAAGAGGCCTCTAGCTGCAGCTTTCTTTCTCGCTTCAGCTGCGGCGCGAGCAGCTCTCTCGTCTACACCCCTACCACGAGGAAGAGGTTCACCAATCATGGAAGCATTGAGGGATTTGTTCATAGCACCTCCAGAACTGCCAGATCCACCAGCTACTGCAGCAGCTTGAAATGCTTGTATCAAGTCAGGATGAGACTGCAAGGTATCCAGAAATGAAGCCTTTGAGTTTCATATTGAACAGTAAACCCCGTATCACATTGTATAGTAGAATTCTTCCATCTCTGGTAAATTTCACTTCATTTTGGAGCTATAATATCTTCCATCTCTGGTAAATTTCATTTGTAAACAAAATCAAACCACTTAAAAGAATACCTTAAGAATATCAATAGCCTTCTGAGCTGATGCAGCGTTCAAAGTTTGGCCCTTTTGTTTCTGAGCATTCATCTGTCAAAATAAAATTTATATTAAGGACGAGAGATTTTTTTGGTAGCTTTAACCTTTGTTTTTTTTCCATCTTTCAACTTACCTGAACCTCACGCATCTTAAACGTCTTCATCCAATTTTCTGAATCCCGTGTCCGTGAATCTTCTTTGCCCAATTGTTTGACCAATATATCGTACGTTTTCTTTTCATGCTGCCGTGAGATATACAAAATATTGGTCAGGCATTGCGAAGGATGTCAAACATTATTCAAAGCTTTGTTCCAGAAATTACCTGATGAGACAGTTTAAAGGCCCCCATACAATTGAATGCAATAGCAAGGGCGTGGTAGCAAACAGCGGTTTGAATATGTTCTTCGCCTAGAAGTCTTTCATTTTTCTTCAATGCTTCTTGCAAATAACGCAGAGCTGTGTTCATCTTTCCAATATCCTGGTACATCATTGCAACATTTATGAAAGTTGCAGCAACATCAGGATGATCAGGACCAGAGGATAAGCTTAGCAGCAGCAATGCTCGAGACATGTGTCGTAGTGCAAGTTCTGTTTGGTTAAGTCCATGGTAGAAAAGCGCCATATTCCCGTAACTACAGAAGGGAAAAAATGCAAATCAGGAAACAAATTCGGAAAGCACCGATATAATCATTAGCATTGAACTAGAATTTGCTGGACATCATATCTCATATATTCAATTTCATTTAGAGGTATAACATTTATATAACAAAGAACCCCATAAAATTCTCACTACACACATATCATATAATTCTCACTACACACATATCATATGTATCATAACACACATATCATAGCAGCCCAAGCCCACCGCTATCAGATATTGTCCTCTTTGAACTTTCCCTTATGGGCTTCCCTCTATGTTTTAAAACACGTCTACTAGGGAGAAGTTTCCACACCCTTATGAAGAATGTTTTGTTCCCCTCTCCAACCGATGTGGGATCTCACAATCCACCCCTTCTTCGAGGCTCAGCGTCGCCCAGTTTTTGGCTCTGATATCATTTGTAACAACTTAAGCCCACCGCTAGCAAATATTGTCCTCTTTGGGTTTTTCCCTCTTTGGGCTTTTCCTTCTGGGCTTCCCCTCAAGGTTTTAAAATGCTTCTACTAAGGGGAGATTTCCACACCCTTATGAAGAATGTTTCGTTCTCTTCTCCAACCGATGTGGGATCTCCCAATAAACGGATAAGCTATACTATTGGTAAAACCAGTTATTAGAAGCTTAACTTCCAGAGAGGATGTTCATGCAACTGCTTCCAACGAAGGAATGAAAAACAGTTTTCATTTTACAAACTGACTAAAACATAAATCCTATAATTTGGACTATAACATGCATACTAGGATCATCGATTCAACTAGTAAAATAAAACTGAAGTATGGATGTGGAATTGCCTGTGGGCTGTGTCAGGATGATCCAAACCCAAACAACGTTCATTTATAATCAGTTCCTTGTGTTGTTGGACTATGGCTCCAGCCATGTCTCCTGCATGATACAAAACCATGGCTAGGTACCTAAATTCGGAAAGGAAAACGTTAGTTTCCATAGCATAATTATGTGCTTGTCAAAGAAAACTAACACACAAGATATAGCCAAATATTCATGCCCTACAACAAGCAGCATAATCATTAAATGTATAGACAAAATTTGCAAGCAAGCATAGTCCTGATGTCTACCGGCAACAATTAGCAACCTCCCGATGCATTGGACCAGTAACCTGAAACAAAGAAGTTTTTGGCTGATAAGATTGAGCTCTAACAGAATTCTCTAAGCAGGCAATGCATAAGAACGGACTGTCATTACCTGCTGAAGTATCGAAACAGCTTCTGAAAATAATGCATAGGCTTCACTAAGCATCCCCTGAAGAAAAATATAACCGATAAACAATTGATCAAATTTCATAAAATCAAACATTAATGATTTACACGTTATCAGCCATATTTCTTGTTTAGTTCTACCGAGTTCATCAAACGTTCCTTGCACTACATGGCAAGTCAACTCCTTGACCAACGATGAAACTAAATTTTCACTCAAAATAAGTAAATAATGATATTGTGGAATATTGTTTAAGCCAATGTTATTTAACTTGAACTCAGTTTTGATTGTACATCTAAATAGAGATCTCTTGAAGCAGCAACAGTAATCATTTTTAGTAATGATGAATTCAAGCAAACCAATGTAATTCATTTAAAAGTGACAACATTATAACTGACCTCTGCCAACTTCAGCTTTCCAGTTTCGACAAGATCCTTGGCTTCTGAACATACAGGAACTGAATGTTTCACAACAGGTTGGAGATTCAAGATATCTGATGTCTGGAAAGGTGCAGAGGAACTCAAATCATATTTCCTAGCAGCAACTGTGATTCCGACCTGTCAAGAACACATTATATTGTTAAGAAAATCACTGACCCAATAGAAAGCTCAAAAGTTGGAAAATAGACCTGATAAAAGAAAAAAACTCGGAACTAATTTCTAACATAGTACAGAGATTTTACTTCTGCAAGGATTCTATTGTTGTAGTACTAAGACAACCTAACCATGGGAACCAGAAATACAAAATCGACAAATATAAGATTAATTTTGGAATTAAATAACTGAATGGACAATTACCTTGTGGCAAAGGTTCCTTACAACAGAAACTTTCCTTACACACGACCGTGCATCATCCGGCAAGTCAAACTGCATTGAAAGTGTTTCACGGTAAGAAATTACATAAATGCTTATTTGATTAAAAGAAATCATTATTAAAAAAGACGTGCTTATAACCTTTGTTTAAAATTTTATAAGGCTGAGAAGAAACAAAATTTTCATTAAAACGCCTGTTCTTTTCACCAATTACAGGTAAGAGGTTAAGACAGGCCCAAAAAAGAGAGAAACTTAATTCGAGTCTTTGAGATAATCCCACAAGGAAAAGGTTATGAGTCTTTTCATATAAATCACGGAGCGAGGGGAATGGATTGCACAGGGTTGGAAGTAATTAAAAATTCTGACATGTAGTAGTTTATTGGAAGCCAGTAGAGAAGTTAGCAATTTCAGCTTTCCTCTTGGGGAGAGTCAAGACCTCGAAAAAACGTAGTAGTTTATGTTTCTTCTTAGCTTTTTATTCATTAGAAGTGTCACGTTTACTTTTCTAGCTCGATCATACCACAACCAGAGCATAAAAAAGGAAAAGTTAAGAATATACATTTTTATCTCAAAATTATACTTTTTATTGTCTTAAAATTGTACATATTGCTCCCAAGTGTAAAAAATGAAGGTATATCCCCTCTTTATATCCTCTATCATCAAAACTTTCCATCAAGGACAAACTAAAGTAATATTTTGCCTCTATGATTACCAAAAGACCACGAAACCTTACAGTTTCAATAGCATGGTAAAGAGGGAACAATCCATACAACGCTGTAATAAAAGGCATATCCTTGTATCAAATGCTTGGGTACGTGACATGGAAAAAAAAAACTAAAATCATTTAGGAGATTGATTGAAGATCACCTGATATTTGAGCTTTGCAAAATTCCTGATGTCAGACCAAAGAGAATCTGAGCTAACACTCATATATGAGGATTGGCTCTTTTTTGCATGAGCTCTACCTTTCCATCTCGCTTGTCCCCTTGAATTATTTCCTGAAGAATGATGGTGTCCCACTTGGTCCTGTACATAAACGCACAACATGATAAATCAACTTTAGCTAATTTAGAAGCAGCCGTAGTAGAGTACCGAGTGAGTTCTTTAGCAATAGATACAACATGATAACAGTCACTTATCCTTTTCGTTCTTTCCTCCAACTTTCCCAAGGATTACTTAAATGTTGTATTTATTAGCAGTTGTTGTACATACTAATAGCTTCATGTATTAAAAGCTAAACGTAGTGTCAAATAAACTTTAACGTTTAAGGATAGAAGAACGTTTTAGCTCAGAGAATGGGCATACTGAGCAATAATAGAGTTCCATCCAGACACAATATCAGCATTGAACAAACCTTCTTGGTGTTTCTGGACTGTGTATTACTAGCAGCTTTTGTAGCAAGCACTTGACAACTTCCAAAGAAACAATTGAAGAAATGTGAAAGTGTCATCCCCAAGTCATGATCTTCAGTATCTCTCAAAACATCCTGTACGATGCCAAGTAATACTAGTGTGAAATACTACTAACAAGTGAAAGGATTAAGTTGCTTTGGAAAATAAGAGAAAGAAAGTATGGGTGGTGTGCGGGTAAGTTCTCCGACTTTATCAGGCAACATCACATTCTCAAGCACTCAAACATCATGAAAATGAAAATGTTAAATGGTAAGTAGAGTGTAATTACCGTACAACATGGTTCACTCACTTTACATGTTATAATACTAAATCATGCAGAAGAACAACCGCATAGACTTCACTTTTATTAAGGAATGAAAAAAGACTAACCAAAAAAGGTTCTTATCTGTGTTTATCAGTATCATGCAACAAGTTCTGGAAAGATATGTCGACATTGAGTATTAAAACATAAGAAACATTTTGTCTTAAAAGCCACAAAGAGCCAGGCTGAATAACCTATGTATCAAAGATGGGGAATCCACAAAAGTCTACATATCAGGATAGCTTTATGAAAATGCGTAACAACCTTCTATAGCATGTATTCTCAGTTCATAAAAATATTAAAAGCTCCACATTGTAAGGTGCCATGAAAAATAGGAAATTACAACATATTCATAGCAAGAAAAGGAGGATAACTTAGATTTAACACCTTCAGAATGTGCTTTGCAGATCTAACTGCAATCTCATTAGAACAAAGGTCCCATAAATGGGGTAAATGTCTAGTGCCCTCAGCAACCTGTTGAAGAAGTTCAAAAGATCGTCAAAAATGTCTATTCATGGTCATACCACCAATAAAAGGTCATCGATCTGAGCAATGAAATTGTTGTCAATAGATGCTCACCTTTCCAATATACCGAACATTAATTCCATGAGCATGGAGCGCCTCAGTCAATGTCTGGCCATCCATAGGTGAGACTTCCAGTGTGCAGAGATCTTGAATAAATTTAGGAAGCACAACATTTGTGAGGAACATACTGGCTTCCCTCACATTACCTTCGTCTGCTTCGATCTCCTGGTGAATGCAATATTAAGAGAACTGTGAACACAGGACTTTAAAAAGCTGCCAGGAAAAAGGAATGCAAGTTCAGATCTTACCTCTTGACTTCCTGACAACTTAAACTCGGTAAAGACATTAGGATTAAACAAAATTTGTGATTGTGAGCTCTCCTTGAGGTCCTCAGTCTTCTCGTCCTTACTTGTATCCTAAAGGAAACATGATTCAGATTTCTCAAAAACAATTACCAAGATCCAATCATTGGATTTTCATCCTTTGATACAACGGATGATTCTAACATAGCATAAAACTGACATTTACATAATAATCTCAATTATAGAATGAATTGCCTTGCAAATCCAGCACCCAAATCCAAAAAGAAATACATATACAACAAGTGGGAAACTTGACTTTGAGGATTGTGACAAGACGACTCCTATTCCTCCATTTATGCCTGCCAAATTTGCTCCGTTTGTGGCCTTGAGTTCCGTAAAATTTCTCCTTTGGCTCAAGAAGGAAGCTGTGTCATGGTTTAGCTTTGCAAAGTTTAATTTTGTTGCCTATAAGATATTTGAATCGACTTACCAGAAGAGATTTTTTATTTCTTTTCACCGAAGGTTTTTCCAAAGATTCTTCCAAAGGGTTACTAGTTCTTGCAAAGCTGAAGAGTTTTTTGAGGTTGCTTTATGATGGATCTTAAAATACTTTTTTCGTTGGTTGGTGTTGTTTCTTGGCCTTCTTTGGAAGATTTAAAGTAGCTATCAGTTTACAGTGTTTAGTGAGGGCCTTATTCATTGTTTTATCATTCATTCACAAGCTCTCTTCGTTTTTTTAATGTTCATTTATTTCTATGACTAGTCATTATTTGATTAATTTGATGTTTGTATTTTTTTCTTTTTCACTCACTTTGGGATTTGTATCCCCTGAACATTTGTTCTCTTTCATGTTAAAAAAAAAAAAAAAAAAATCTAAATAACTAACACAAAGTAATACATACATCACTAGCTACAGCTGAAACTTCCTCTTGCTTTCCAGCATCTGCCACTTGAGAAGAATCAACAACGCTATCTCCTTCAGGCACAACCTTGGATTTTAACTGATCCGCAGCTTGGGCCTTCTCACAAGAAGAAAACCATTATATAAAAATAACATGATAACATAAATGCACATCATTTTTCCATCACTTTATTGTAACTTACCTGACAAAAAGCAGTAATCAGCTCTGGTCTTAGAATACAAAATCGAGATCCTGGCCCAGTATAGTTCGCATCACGGGGAGTTACTCTCATTATGTCAAGAAGATAATGCCTAAAAAAAATAGATAGAAAAAAACTAAATCAGAACTAAGAAAGTTTAAAAGATTTTTTATTCTCGGACAAGACAATTGCTGACATATTTTCAAGTAGCTGACAGTAGGATTTTAGTGCCTTTTTGTGGTCTTTCATTTTATCTCAATGCTTCAAGTCAAGGAAATCACCTGTCATCACTACCTACAATTCCCTTGCATTCCACTGGTGCAGCTAACTTGAAAACATTCCCTGATCCATCAAGGACCGAGTGCTCCTTTAAATGCAGACGTTTGGCAGCTTCCAGTACCTAGGCATAACCATTGCTTGGCCCTTTTAGTAATGTGATATAATTAAACGAAAAGAAACCTAGAAGATCAACGAGATTAAGAACAAGGCAATAATTCCAATAAAAGTAAAATCCCTAAGAAAATAACTAGGTTTAGTTTAGTGAATGAGTGCTATATTTACTGAAGTAGATGTTAAAAGATAATGTAACATTAAAAAAAAGAATCATAATCGAAATGATTCAAGTAGAAAGCAAACCACGTCTGCTTCCTCACCTTTGCATGGAAGTCTTCATTCCAGTTGATTTTCTTACCGTTATCAACAGAACCGTACAGAAGAGAATCAGATTTATCACCTTGAAGAATTCCAGGCAGAACACTCTGAAACAAGTGAAGCATAAAATACCAGTGAAATGTTAGGATAATGTAAAAAAGGAAAAAGAAAAAATAGAAAAAAGAAACAGAGACAATGACACTATTGTTCCTAAACTTAATTAACCACTTATGTAATATGCTTAGCTAAAAGCCTCCAATCAGTTTTACAAGTGTAAGGAGAAGATTTAGAAAGCCAGAGAAAGATACATACGTTAGAAAAAGAAAGAAAAGTGAGAGGGAAATCAAAATTGTTACCAAACGACATCTCTCTTCGATACCAAGGTTATCTAAACAAATAATTAGAAGTGTCTAAAATGAGCCCATTATGCCCTAAATCAGAATGGGAACTAAGGAACACACGTTATCATTCCAAGGAATTCAATTCAGACTTTGATCCACATCCTAACATATAAATAATAATATTGGTCAAACCTTGCAAGCGGGAGAGAGGGTAATGAAGAAGAAATTAAAACAGGAGAAATTAAAATCAGTAAATAAATAAGTATACCTGAGCTACCACCCTATGGCCCCTGTAATCAATGATGGCCATAGCAAGATTGTAAAGCCCAGGGACATCTGCCTCCTGATACGCTTTGGTGCCTTTCAAATCGTTATTTGCAGAAGCATACGTAGCTTGCTCACTCTCAGGCAACTGCATCTCAGTTGAACCATCAGGAGAGGATTCAGTTACACCATTAACTTCCGAAGTACCAGATGAATTACATCTGTCACCATTAGAAAGTCCAATGTCGCCATGCGATGATCTATCAGTAGCCCTCCCCGAAGAACCATGTAAAGAGCTTGGGACCTGGACTTTTGAATTACCATCAGATGCAGATTTCTTGGATGTGTGTTCAAGGTCAGCATCCACAGCAAAACTGAAGAAAATATTGTTGTGTACATACCTAGAATTCAATGAAATATAGCCCAACATCAATTCAATAATACACCAAATGATTGGATATAAATTAAACATCCAGATTAACGAGCAAACCAATCATGACATGTGCACACAATACCTATGTATGCAATACATTTATTAAATAACTACGTAATTCATGCAGAAAAGATTCAGTAAAGTACGCAATAGCTCTGAAATAGCATTTTAAGGATTAAAGGGAAGAGTAACAAACATTGATATCATTTGATAAAAAGAAAAATAAATATTTGCAGATATGCCACATCGCACAAGGAATATCTTCTAACAACTAACATGTGAAAGCATTCTGGATCCGTTGGATTTATCGGGGGTATGCATCTGCTGATGACTCCAATAGCACCACTAATAGCTGCATCGACAAAGTCTGTAGTTACTTTGTAGAGAGCCCTATCACGCAAAATCCTGCATTGTATAGCCTTTGTTAAGAATACATCACAAAACAAATTGTCAAGAGAAAGCAAGAGGTAAAGAGCAGGCCTATTAGCAAAGAGGCAATTATACCTTTCCTGCGGAGTTGCATGAGGAAACTCCCGACAAGACTGCAACTCCTCATTCCAATCTCGTTGCATGCCAATCAGCTCACTACCAAAGGAGAGAGTTAGTGCATCTTCTGCCCTGGCTGCATCACGCTTATGATCTACAAAAACAAAACTCAAATAGAATTAACTATATCAAACAAATGAAACAGAGATCGAGAAGTAAAGCAGCCTATTTCAAAAATAAATAACAACAATTTACACAGAGTACAATTTTTTTTTCCACATAATTCTACTATAGATATTCCGAACTACCTTTCTGCAGCGCACATATCATGTAACCATTACATTTTCAACAAATGTGCTACTTCTAAATAATTATAAAATATTTAATCATGTATATCTATTAAATATCATGGATGTTGGGACGCACTTAAACACACCTCTATGAATTACGTTTGGTTGTCAAGCACACTCATATGATTCCACCAACCTGTTGCTTTTAAGCCATTAACTTTGTTTACCCTTCTTGTTTGCCCCAATGATCATTGAACCAACCATGGTGCTTATAAAAAGTATATTTGATAATAAAATGATGTAAAGGATAAATTAGAAAAGTTTAATGGTGAAATAATTAAATCAATCATCCAAGGGCAAGATATAAAAAGGGAATGCTCTTCGAAGAACCAAAGTAGAAGATTTGAAGGTTTGAGATATATAACCACCGCCATGCAAATGCATAACAACAGAAGAGATACCCCAATACTTCAGAGAATAGAAGAGAATGGCCTGCTGTATCACGCTTTAAGATCCTAAAAACTGAATGGGCTAGATTCAAGGGATGAAGCAACTAACCAGGCACAGGATAGACTCCGAGCCAAGAATTTGGGGGCAGCAAAGATTGAACATTCTCAAAAGGATGCGCGGAGGCTCTCTGTTCCAGAACTTCACGGAAAGCTTTAAACAAGAGGAGAAAATGTAAGAGTTTAAATATCAATCAGTATGGAATAGTTTTCATCAATTGGATGGCTGAGTAGCGACCAAATGTTACTCTACCTTTTCTGAACTTAGAGCTGATCTTTTGCAACAGCCCAACCAGAGTACTAGCTTCATAAGCAGCTTTATATGGCCTTGGGTCAAGAACATTTCCTGTGCTTGAGTTGACATAAAAATATTTTGCGGTTCCCGTTATACAGAACTTATTACCCTCCAATGTAATCACATCCAGGTATATCAAATCTCCAGTGAGCCTGAAAGTAACATAAAGATGTTTTGTTCATGAGCACCTAATGGTCCATAAAAGGCAACAATCTTCATATTAGCATATAAAAAGAGATCGTTTAAGTTTACCTTCTGTAGCTTGGAGGAGGATTGAAGGATGAAAACACAATGCTTTCTATGCATCTTACCTCTTTCGAGGACGATGATAGAAAACTACCAAGGGAACCAGAAACATCTTCCATGAAACCAAGACTGTCAAGCTCTGGGACCTCAGTTTTCACAGTATCTGAATCAAATTAGAATCCAATAGCCTTGTTACAATGAAATCTCCCAAATGATTTAAATTGCATAACAAGCCAATAAAGGAAACAAGCTCAGGGAGGTGAACATCCAAACCTCCTGCAGTTGTGGCTGCATTTTTTTGAGCCAGTTCATACTGTAATGCAAGAGATGTCGACAGTGAAGCATGAAGAGTGGAAAGGGAAAGCATGTCTTTGGTACGATGAACATGGGCCCTTATTGATCTATCATCGTATAATGCTGTGAAAACAAATACCTGAGAGACCAGAAATAAATCGTTTCTCACTTAAAATGAAATAGAAGTTACCATACCAGGTACCATCTCTAATGAGCAACCACCAAGTGTAATATCAGCTACTTCTGAAATTTCATTATAATCTTCTAGTTGATGAGAGGAACCATCCTTCGTGTGCAATAATAAGTCATAACATGTGAAATAGCATGTCTCAGGAGCATCAAGGAGGAACTGCCTGATGTCCATAACAGAGTCTCCTGGATTGAGCTGCAAGTTGATTTAAAAAAAGAGTATTATGCATTTCATGATGCAACGAGTAGCTGAGAATGAGATGAATTAAATTTCTGAAGGTACCAAATGGAAGGTTAGACCACAATACTGACGAATGAATAGCAAGCAAGGAAGAAAATTCATGACAGGCAATCTGCTGATGTAAATTTACACAAATATGATATATGATTGGGCAATTACAATATCAACAAAAATTCTTGAACTTAGTTTCATTTAACCTCTTCTCAAGTTGCAATCAATAATCAGGAAACAAAACCATTCAACAATTAATCTTATTATTCACTTCAGTCGGAGCTTAATTTTATAAGGCCCTCTGAGAAATAAAGATGTTGAATTGTCCTTGCTTCTTAATAAAGTACACGGCTTTCTATTATCTCTGGCTGATGAAACAAGAGTCTGTAGTATTCTTCTAGTAAATCCCTATTTAATTACCAGGTCACCTTGTTGGTCTGTTTCTCTCGCACTCATGTTAAGCCATTGACATTTGAAATTTTCTTATTCCAAGTATAGAAATACCCGCAATCGTAGGTTTAGTTTGCTTTCCAACTTAGAGATGAAATTCTAGCTGAATTCTAGATGGGGATTTTTTTTTAATTATTTTATTTTTCTAATTAACGTACACTAAAGATCCTTTATGTTAAATCTTGTGGCTTTAGGAGGGAGGGAACATATTATAAATGTTTTCTTTTCTTTTTGTTGAACGAAATGTTTCCTATCCACACGGCCCCATAATAGCTTTGGAATCAATTAGTCGCATATCAATAATCTGAAGGATATGAAAAACTATATTAACATGTCGTCATGTTCAGATTGACTTACTTGCAATTCAAGCTTTTCGCCGCTTTGGGTTTTGACACATAGCGGATAAAGATGAAGTTCACCTGCAAATCAATTGGTGGGGCAAAAGAATAATGAGAACCAACATCAAAGTAAGTGATCATGTTCAATATTGCATTCAAATTTGAAAGGACATCCTCACTTCATAAAGTACTATGGTTGAGTCAAATATGAGTGTACAAATACCATAATACCAAACACATGAACTGATGACCAAAAGCTTAACCCTAGAGGACGTATGATAAAAAAAAATATTGAGAAGAAATATAACTTTTCCCGGACTCATTGTTATTTTGTGCTTACGAACTATAGTTTGAAAACCAGACACTGAAAGATATTTTCCCCACGATGCTGAAATCCAAAATAACCACATTAAGTAGATTATGACCTCGGGGCGGAGCACACTTTGTTATCTTCCTTGTTCTATGACTAAAAAAACCTCTTAGTTAAATCAAGCTACAATTTTTTATAAAAACAAAAAAAGAGCTTCAAATATACGAAATTCCATATTTTTAAAAACATCTATATCACAGTGAAAAGAGATCAACTTCCGAAACATGCTTGGTGCTCCATTTCAAATTATTTACATTTCATATGTTTTTTAAAAAAAATAAAATAAAATATAGAATCGGTATCAATTGATGTCAAATTCGACGTTCAAGCACCTCAAGGGTTCGCCTTGATATAGGACCAATTGGACTAATGATGAAAACACACCTTGCTTTGGTTGACTTTCTGGAGCAGCTGTTTCAGATTCTTTGATGTCTGCCTTAATATCTGACGATTCCTCGACTGATTCAACAGGCTCTGCTTTCGACTCCAAAGCATCATTCTTAACATCTTTTGAAGCATCAGAAGAAACTACTGCCTCAGAATTATTTGTAGCATGGTGCGCCCCTTTCCTATTCCTCCCTTTACCGGATTTTCCCGCCATTTCTACTTCCTAGCATTCCAGAAATCATAAACATCATAAAAAGTGGAAGAAAATGTGACTGCTTCAAAATAAACAATAGAATTATGGTGCATGTCTTCTCATTCAAAATTTTAATATTTCAATCAGAATCAGAGAATTTATCATTTTATCTCTAGTCTTCAAACAAAAAACACTACCCTATTACAGCCTTCAGTAGAGTATGCTTTTATAAGAAAAAATTAATATCAGTGTATACGTACCTAGACTATTTTTTCGCTGCTGTTTTTAAAGACACTGTATCAGAAATCCAGTTAACATTTCCCCTCGGAATAGTTACCTTATCATCCATCCGTTCATAACCCTTTCCCCTCCCCTAATAAGGCTTACGACAAATACAAATGCTTGAACTCAATTTTTCTGATAACTTTAACCAACGACGCGGTACATCATATAAGGCAACAACGAATTCGGCAGAAACAGAAATGAAACCACATCGCATAAACAAACAACAAACCGCAGATGCAAGCCAATCAAACTACGACGAAGAAGACATAAAACAATGAAATAAAGCGTTCTCATTTCAATTCAAAGTAAAGAAATATCTACAAATTTTACCGAGTTTCAGAGGTGTGGTCGGAAGCTGTCAGTTTAGAATCCAAAGAGGACGGTGACGGAAGAGGAGGAGGAATACAGAGGTTTTGGGAGAGAGTTCGGGTGTGTGAGGTTTAAGAGAGGGGCCGACGAGTGGCTGAGAGAGGCGGCCAAAGTTTCCTCTTTCCCAAACGGAAAATGGAGTTCCCTGATTAACCCAATTTGTTGGCTTTTGGGCCTCTCTAGGTTTGGTGGTTATTGTATTTATACTCTTATTTTTACACATACCCTCTTTTTTTTTTTTTCTTTTTTTTTTATAAAAATCTCAAAACATTAATATAATTTTATTTTTTTAAAAAAAATGTCTTTTTTTAGTTCTATATAAATATATAACAAATTAAATTTATATTTATTAATATAATCTCAAATTTAGTCCCAAAACTGTGGAAATTTAAATGCATTCGAAAAGATGTAGCAACCAAATGATTAGAAAAGCGGCTGACCGGTGAACTAACTGACATAAAAACTTGTAATTCTATCAATTAAATTCTTAAACGGTCGTAATTATAAAAAATCAAATGATACAATTTACGTAAAAAAAAAATCAATGTTTAACATTTAACGAAAAAAAATCTCTTATAAGATTTTAACCGAGTGTGAAATTAAATTTTTTTCTCCTTTTTTTTATTAATGTTATAATAAAGATGCAACTGTCAAACTTTTTAAATTACCATAAAGATCACACAGTTGAACTTTTTTTAATTACCATTAAGGGCAAGAAATTTATTCTCATTTCTTAAACTTTTGTACTTAATTTGGTTTAAATGTCTGGCATTTGTCTTTTTTCACTTTCAAAATACTTATTTATTTTTAAACTAAATTAAAAATAAAATTTATAAACTTTTAACTTTATTTAAATAATATATTAACATTTAAATTTTTTAACAATACTTTGAACTTAAAAGGTAAAAACAAAAATATATTATTGTCATAAATTTTAAAACACTAATATTTTATTTCAAAAATATTATTGAAAGTAACAAAAAAAAAAAAAAATTTGTCTAAAAATACTTCTAAACCTTAGTGTATATATATTATATTTATCTTCTATTTATTATATTTACTGATTCAATATATTATCTTATAAGTTTTTTAACTTATTATGGAATATTCTCTTTATTTCTTTTTTATTATTTAATTTCTAAAATTATTTTTTCTCATATCTTAAATATAAAACTTTGTATACAAAAATATCAAAAATTTAAACTCTATTTATATTTGTTCTTACTAATACTATTATTTTGATATTTTTGTAAGTTCATTCGTATTTAAAATATTTTTTTTTCTGAATAATTTCTAACAAATATTCGACAACTTGTAACAAAAATTAACAATATATTTACAAATAAATGTATTTGTCACCATCTCTATACACTTTTAATAAAACATTAAATTGGTCTCAAGAGAGGCTCTATAGTATAGTTTGTTCGAGAGTAGGATTGTTGAGGATTATTAAGAGATGAGTCTCATATCAGTTAATTAAGCGGGAAGATCATGGGTATATAAGTAAGAAATACTATTTCCAATAGTGAGAGGTATTTCGGGGAAACCAAAAGCAAAATCACGATAAGTTATGCTCAAAGTAGACAGTATCATACTATTGTAGAGATTTGTGATTCCTAATATGGTACCCGAGTAATTTCCTTAACTTTAGCAAGTGTCAATAAGATTCTAGAGTGTCGAACAAAGAGTATACTTTGTTTTAGAACTTAAGAGGAGGAGTCGGGTTCTCAATTAAAGAGAGACTGGTCAAGGGAGGAAGTGCTGAATAAAGAGTATACTTTGTTTGAGAGCTTAGAGGAGGAGTCCTAAATAAGCTAATTAAGGGAGAAAATCACGAGTTTATAAGTAGGAAACACTGTACCCTTAACTTTAGCCATGTTAATAGAATTATCAAGTGTCGAACAAAAGAGTCTCTAGAGTGTAGTCATTAGTGACTCAAGCGTCGAACAAAAAGTGTACTTTGTTTGAGAGCTCCAGAGAACAAGTCGAGCCTCAATTAAGAGGAGAGGGTTGTTTGAGAGCTCTATAAACCTCAGGAGAGACTCTATAGTATACTTTGTTCGAGAGAATGATTGTTGAGAGCGAAGTCTCACCTGAGCTAATTAAGAAAGAAGATCGGAATGTTATCTCTATTAGTACAAGGCCTTTTGGAGAAACCAAAAGCAAAGGCACGAAAGCCCATGCACAAAGTGAATAATATCATACCATCGTGAAAATTTGTGTTTCCTAACACACACGGGAGGCAAAGATGACCAATATCCTTTGAAAGTTTGTAAGGGTTTAGAGGAGTCACAAGTGATTGATGTCTTGTAACAATTTGAGTGCAGATAAACCATCACTTCTGTATGTTGGCGGATAGAGACAAGTCAACAGTAGAGGGGGAGGCCTAAACTGGCAATGGACACGTGACCGTGGGTTAGGACGGAGGTGCAAAATGGTACGAACCACAAACTCTTATAAATTCAAGCCAAAGTCCATTATTTTTCTTATTACAACCGGAAAATGGGATTTTTAGGCATAAAATGTGTGTCAATTTGGGTGTTTTTAGTGGTGACAACAAGCTTGAGTGAACAAAGCAAAGGCGAAACATGTAGTTTCACCTTCTTTTCTTCCCTCGTTAGGCTGATTCCGTGCAGGCCATCGGTTGCTCCATTCCGCCCTACTCCGCCGACCGCAGCCTGCTGCAATGCCGTCAGATCTCTCGGCCAGCCTTGCCTGTGCGTGCTTGTTAATGGCCCTCCAGTTGCCGGCGTTGACCGCGACTTGGTCATGCTCTTGCCCGAGAAATGCCCTACCAATTTTGACCCATGTACGTAGCCCCTTCTTTTTCGTTTATAATTATTTACGGAATCAAATAAATTATAAAAAAATAATAAATAGATACAAGATATTTCTCTATAATACAGAAGATAAATATTGAATTCGGGAGAGAATTTTGAATCTTTGAATTTTGTCTATTTTTATATAATTTAATAGTTTAGGCATTTTTTTACGTAAAATAAAAAACGTCGTATACAATTTCCCTCATTTTTCACATTTTTGCTGTTGTCTTTACAGGTGAAATTATGAAATGAAATGAAGACGGTCTGAGATATTCAAATATAAATTTTCAGTTCAATAATGAGATGTATATGCAAGAAGGTCGATTAAGCTTAGATGTTATCCCTTTCTATCATATAGACTTCAAATATATTTAAACAAAGAAAAAGAACGAGGAATATCGTGGTAATAGAAAGAGAAAAAGATTGTTGACGTCAACCAATTTACTACGATTTTTTCATCAATCATGAATTGGCCTAATATTAATTTTACGTATAATTACCAATAGCCGAACCGTAACGACTTATTCTAAAATTTAATTTTCAACGTGTATTAAGCTAGTCAAACGTAAACGCTCAAATATAAAAAAATATATATATGTATTATTTTATATGTACATATAACAACCATGCCAAATATTATTATTATTGTTTTTTTTTTTTAGTTTTACAATTATTATATAAGATCGATAAATTTTATTATTCTTTAATATATCTCGTGTATTTCACCTTTTATATATAATATTAATTGGAATAGGCTAAGTCAAATTTTACAATTTTATTATGATTATCAACTTGACATTTTTTATATGATAATACATAGAAAATTTACATGTTTTGTACTTACTAATGTTAGACCATGACTTCGATTATTTTTATGTTAAATTTATATAGAATATTTTACTTAGTCAACATTTTATAATATAATTTATTTTCCAAAGTATTACGGTACCTACAACTTTCCATAAACAAATTTAGATTTATCGACTTTCTCTTTAATAAAGTCGTAAGCGTCGATGTGGGTCGTAGTCGTCCGTCTCCAATTTATCGGCCAATAAAATTTTTGAAAATGAACAACCAAATAGCATAAGTAGCAAAATGCGAGTAACTTAAATTTAATATTTTTAATTGGCCCCGTCAAAATTTAAAGTTTTTAAAATATAAATATAATTATTTAACTACAAATTTCTTTAATTTAAATTATTATTTTTATTTTTGTTTACTATCTACTCCATATACATTAAAATAGCTTAGTCGAAACAATGGGAAAGATTTTGAAACGTGACGAAAATAATAATAAATAAATAATTAATTAGATTATATATATATATATATATATATTATAAAAAAACGTCACTAAGATGAACGTTTTTTCTATTATAACTATGGAAAATATGACATTTTCTATTTACACGAAAGTTTACAAATAAATTTATTAGATGAATTAAATTTTTATTCGGTCTCTAAATTTTAATATTTTACGTTTAAGAAATTAGGAAAATAAATTCTAATTTTAAAAATTACACATCATAATTATTTAAAATTAAAATTAACTTATAAAAACAAAATTAAAATTAAAATTTAATAAATAAATAAAAATTAATTCAAACTAATTTTTCCACTATAAATTTGATCCAAATCCGAATTCGATTTCACCAAACACCAAGAAAATGGCTGATTCATCATACTACATTCTCTACGTTACTCTCTTCTTTCTTTCCATCGTTCTCCTCCGGAATCTCCTCCGCCGGCCGTCGAAGTCCCTCCTTCACGGCAGGCCGCCACCGAGTCCGCCGGCGCTGCCGCTCATCGGCCACCTTCACTACTTCTCGCCCTACGTTAGCAAATCGTTTCACAATCTTGTCACTAGGTACGGCGATCTTTTGTTCCTCCGGCTCGGCAACATCCGATGCCTCGTCGTCGCATCTGCGACGTACGCGGAGGAGATCTACAAAATTCAAGACGTTACGTTCTCGTCGCGGCCGAAATTCGCGTTCGGAGACGAACTTCCGTACGCCAATGCCGGATTCTTCGGCGCGGAGTACGGCGGTTACTGGAGATTCATGAAGAAATTGACGATGACGGAACTTTTGTCGCAGCGACAAGTTGAGCGATCACGCGGCGTCCGGAGAGATGAGATGGTGAAGTTCTTGGTGAAGTTGGCGGAATGCGGCGAGAGGAACGACGCCGTGGATTTGGGCGCCGAGCTTATTAGACTCGCAAATAATAGTATTTGTAGGTAAGAAATTAATCTTTTAATTAAAAATATAAAATAACGAATATTTTGTATATAAAAATTTTTAATTTATTATTTTCAGAATATCTATTTTAATTATGGAACAATAAATAATAATACTATATATATATATATATACACGTATTGATTCTAACCCGATTCAACTTTTCAGTTCACATATGTGGATCTCAAACCTATTAATGAGGATATTTCCGAAACTTACAAAAAAGAGTTAGAAGAAAGTTGGACAGAAAGAAAAGAAGTGACCTAGACAAATCTTTTTTCTCGATAACCTTAGACTAATCCATCGAATATTGATTAATACGTAGGTTCCTTAAAATTAAGAGGAAGAGGTTCGAACCATTTTTTTCTTTTAATCTTTTTTCTTGACAATAGTGGGTTGATATATATATAATATTTTATTATGAATATATGAATAGGTTATTGATGAGTACACGGTGTTGTGGCAACGACGATGAAGCAGAGACAATAAGAACATTGGTAAGAGAAACAATGGAAGTAGCAACAAAAGTATCATTTGGAAATGTGTTCGGAGGGCCTTTGGAGAAGTTAGCGTTTTGGTTGTTTGGAAGACAAGTAAGAGATTTGACCCTTAGGTACGATGAGATACTGGAGAAGGTATTAAAGCAACATGAACATAGAGCGAAGGAAGACGATTTCGATAGGGAAGATCGAGATCTGATGGATATTTTGTTGCGGGTTTATCGAGACGAGAATTCCGAGTTCAAGATCACAAGAACTCATATCAAGGCCTTTTTCCTCGTAAGTCTATTAATTTTTTTTTTAATTTTTTTTTTTTAATTATGAATCACAAACGTTCGTAATAGTATGATATTGTCTTATCTGTTTGTTTTTTGTTTGTGTAGGATCTGCTTTTGGGTGGCACTGGAACGTCGACCGAGGTAGCCCAATGGGTCATGTCGGAGCTTCTCAACCATCCCAAAGTATTCAACAAACTCAGAAACGAAATCGACTCCGTCATCGGAACCACCAAACTCGTTGGAGAAGACGACGTTCCAAATCTCCCTTACTTACAAGCCGTTGTCAAAGAGACTCTCCGGCTCTACCCCGCCGTTCCTATCGCCATGCGAGCCTGTCGTCAAGATTGCAAGATCAACGGCTTCGACGTGCCTAAAGACACGATGGTGGCAGTCAACCTATTCACCATAATGCGCGACCCAAAAGTGTGGGAGAATCCGAACGAATTCGATCCTGAAAGGTTCACGGGTGAAGAGCGGTACGAGATTAAGGGGCAGCAGAGTTTTAAGTTTGTTCCGTTTGGTGGAGGTAGAAGGGCCTGCCCTGGCTCCACTTTGGCGTTCGGGTTCATCAGCACTGTGGTTGCAGCCATGGTTCAATGCTTTGATTGGAAGATAGGAAGAAATGGAGATGAAAGTAAAGTGGATATGGAGATTGGAGCCGCCTTCACCTTGCCCAGGGCTAACCCACTTCTCTGTGTCCCCGTTCTCCGGTTCGACCCATCTTCCTTGGCAAAGACTACGTATTAGTAGCTATTTTCTTGCTCACAGTCTCGAGTCTCGAGTTGGTTTGATCTCGTTTAAATTCACTATAAGTTCATAATGTACCTTTAGACTCGAAGACGATCATATTGTATATTTAAATAAAAAAATATTGTTCTTAAACGGTTGATGTGCCTACTCAAAATTTTTATTAATTATTTATTTAATTATACATTATTAGTATGCTAACCAAATTTTATTTTGTTAATATGTTAGTTTATTAAGTTAAAAATATTTTAAATAATGCTACTTTAAGTTTAATTAATTAATTTTATAAAAAAATTATAAATTTATAGAAATTTGTGCGTTTTAAATTGATATAAATTTATTATTTTTACTCTTATAAAAATGGCTTTAAAATATAATCATGAAAGAAAGAAAAGGAAAAATGGAATGAGAAATCACATGAAATGCGTGGAAAATGTAAGCATCAAATTAAAATTATAGTTGCAAATTTAAGATTAAAAATAAATAAATTAAAAATCAATCTTATTGGCTATAATAAATTTTTTTAAAATTAATTTTGTGTTTAATAGATTATTATTATTTTTTAAATTGACTTTTAAAAATTAAATTATATAAGGAATAAAAAAGAATTTAGTAGAGCGAAAATAATGGTGAAGATAAAAGGAAACTCATGATTCACGTTGTTCCAAAACTCCGTTCATTTTCGAATTTCCATTTGTTATTTTTAAAATTAATAAATGAATTATATAAATATAAGTACAAACCGCTCCCATTTCCCTCGTCCAAATTCCAATTCCCCTTTCTTCCTCCCACCAACAATGGCGGACTACATTCTCTACTTCCTTCTCTTCTTCCTCTCCTGTCTCTTCCTCCTCTTCCTTCTACACAAAACCTCCGGATCTGCCTCCTCCTCCTCCGCCGCCGCCGCCGCCGCTAAACTCACTCTGCCGCCGTCTCCTCCGTCTCTGCCTCTGATCGGCCACCTCCACCTCCTCCTTCCGGCGAATTACAAGTCCTTCTTCAACATCTCCTCCAAGTACGGTCCGCTCCTCCACATCCGACTCTGCTCGCTGCAGTATGTCCTCGTCTCCTCCGCCTCTCTCGCTGCTGAGATCTTCAGAACGCACGATCTTACGTTCTCGTCGCGGCCGGATTTCGCCTTCAGTGAGGAGTATCCGTACGGTAAAGTCGGATTCCTTGGCGCTCCCTACGGTGATTACTGGCGGTACATGAAGAAGTTGACGATGATGGAGGTTCTTGCGCCGCCGCAGCTTGCGCGGTCGCGATTTGTGAGGAATGAAGAGATCTCTCGTATGCTTCATAAGTTGCTCCTCAGTTCCCAGAAAAAGGAGGTACACTCTGTAACTAACTATACTTTCCTCATCTCTTTGTTGACATGCAAATTGTGATTCGTGATGCACTTTTTTTCTTGATTCTTTTTGTTTTGGTTGTCCAAAATTTGCCCTCGCTCTTTAAATCTTTTTTTTAACCTTCCTTTAACTTCATTTTATTTTTCGACTAAATATATACAAAAATGTGTGTCTATATGTATATATATATTACTTAAATTTTATATTCATGCGATTGTTTGAGAGTGGAACGAAATACTTGGTATGGAAACTTCTTTCGATATACGTTTTAAAACTGTGAAGCTAATGACTATACGTAATTGGTCAAAGTGGACAATATTTGTTAGCGGTAAACTTGAGCTGTTACCAATAGTTTCAGAGCTAGGCACCAAGCGGTGTGCGAACGAGGACACTGGGCCTTGAAATGGTGAATTGTGAGATCTCACGTTGAGAGTAGAACGAAATGTGAGATCTCACATCGAATAGAGGGTAGAACGAAATATTATTTAGAAGGATGTGAAGCATTGAGATTGACTGTCAAAATATTGGTCTAATATAGTTTAAAATTCTCAGTAAATCATTTTCATTCCAAAAAAAATCTTAACATTTATTAGAAAATAAAAGTGATGTATTATCAATCTTTTGTGTTCATTATTATGAACGTGCTAACAAATGCAGTGTTTTCTTTTTTTTTTCAAAAAAAAAAAATGAATCAACAGTCAGTGGACTTGGGAGCTGAGTTGATAAAGCTCACAAACAACAGCATATGCAGAATGATGATGAGCACAAGATGCTCTGAAGAGAACAATGAAGCAGAGAATATCAGAAAATTAGTAAATGACACCATTGAAATCGCCACAAAGCTCGCCTTCGGAGATCTCTTCAGCGAAGGTCCATTGAAGAGGCTCCCATTCTGGCTCTTCGGCAAGAAGGTTCTCAAACTCAATATCAGATTCGACGTTCTGTTGGAGAAGATTCTGCAACAGCACGAAGAACGAGCCAAAATTCATGGTTTCGAAAGAGACGATCGCGATCTCATGGATATATTGCTGAAAGCGTATTTAGACGAGAAAGCCGAGTTCAAAATTACTCGAAATCACATCAAAGCCTTCTTGCTTGTGAGTTTTCGATTTCGTTATTGATGATTCTTCTTTTTCTTCCTTCTCGCTTCAGAACCCTGACATATACTCTGTTTCTGTTAGGATCTATTCATCGCCGGCACAGGAACGTCCGCGGAGGTTATGCAGTGGACGATCGCGGAACTAATCAACCATCCCAACGTGTTCCGAAAGGTCCGCCAAGAGATCGAATGCGTCGTCGGATCGAGACTCGTCGAAGAAACAGATATCGTGAATCTTCCTTACATGCAGGCGGTGGTGAAGGAGTGTCTCCGGCTGTATCCGGCGGTGCCGGTGGCAAGAAGAGCCTGCCGGGAGACTTGCAAGGTGAACGGATACGACATTCCAAAGGACATCATGGTTGCAGTCGACCTGTTTGCGATAATGCGCGATCCAAATCTTTGGGAGAATCCCGACGAATTTCGGCCCGAGAGATTCTACAATGCAAATCCAAATAAAGACGAAGGCGATCAAGGAATGAAGCACATTCAATACGAGATTAAGGGACAGAATTTCAGCTTTGTGCCGTTCGGGGGAGGAAGAAGGGGCTGTCCCGGGTCGTTGTTGGCGTACAACACGATCAACAGGACGGTGGCGGCGTTGGTTCAGTGCTTTGATTGGAAGGTTGGGAAAGATGGAAATGGAGAGAAGGTGAACATGGAGATCGGAACTGGAATTAGTCTGCCAATGGCTCATGCTTTTATCTGTGTTCCTGTTTCTCATTCCACACCTTTTGTTGCTTAGTGGTGAGGAATTGTGAACGGAAGCTCCGAGAGTTGAATTATATTCCATCTCGAACTTTTTAATAATGTGTTCTTCAAGTTCTTGTAGTGTAGTATCCACTTTCATTCAACCAATCCATTAGATCAACAACTATGTCTACATTATTATGTGCCTCCAATAATTTGGTCCATTATAATTTTAGAAAACAATAAACGTGAATGACTGAAACAAGAATCAGAATACAAGAACGACAACATTAAGCTTTTGCTCGATCAAAATGTACATTATGTTGGTGACAGAGCCTCTAAACAGAAAGCTTAGAACATCAGTACTATTTTACCTTGTATCATCAAAAGTATGAAATACAATAGTCTTGTACTCTTTTGGAGACCAGCGGTATTGTGTTTGTGTAGGCTGTAAAAAGAAGCAATTCATGTGAGAATATGGTGAAGTCAAACAAGAATACTACTCTGTTAACTCCTGCAACAGCCAGAAGTTGCAGACTGAGGCTCTTGTCCAGGGACAACAATCTTTGTTCCTTTGAGGAGTGATGAGCTTCCTCCCGAATCAGTTTCTTCGTTTGCGATCAGCGCCTTCCTGCTGATAACTCGGTAAATTTCTGTTAGGATAGTATTGAATGCTGCCTCTACATTAGTTGCCTCGAGCGCGGATGTTTCCATGAAAAACAGATTCTCCATTTGAGAAAACTCTTTTGCGTCTTCTGTAGGCACAACGCGAAGAGAGCCTAGATCGGACTTGTTCCCTATAAGCATTATAACGATATTCTTGTCTGCATGGGCACGCAATTCTTCCAACCATCTAGCTATATGATCGAACGTTTGACGCTTCGTCATGTCGTAGACCAGCATTGCCCCCACAGCACCTCTGTAATATGCACTTGTCACTGCACGATACCTGAAAATCATCCCTGTTAAGAGAAGAATAAAGAAAATCTACAGCTTTTTATGGAGCTGTTTCTACATAATCAGAGCAACCAGAGAATAAAATTTTACCATATGTCCCGATATAACTTTATGACAAAATTATAAATCTGTAACAGCCCAAGCCTACCGCTAATAGATATTGTCCTCTTTGGGCTTCCTCTCAAGGTTTTAAAAAGCGTTTGTTAGGGAGAAGTTTCTATACCCTTATAAGAAATGCTTTGTTCTTCCATCTGAATTTAACATGCTTGGGATATCACGTTTCAAGACAATATCACAGCTTGATTGTTCTTAACATCTATTCGTGCTAAAAGTTTTTCCACTTTCTAAAGTCGATAGCTTGATGTCAACCATCGGCATTCAGGCCCTTTTAACGGGTTTTGAACATTATGTGAGATGGGTAATTTGTCAAACTGTAATCATTAATCACAATACAAGACCATGGCCAGACCTCATTCAAAACTCATATTTATCTAGTCCCAGGAACAATTCTTCAATTCAATTCACAATATACTGATCAGGTTTAATATCTGTATGTACAGCTATGGCAAGTAACATATCAAAGTCAAACATCAACAACATGAACTCTCCCCAAGGGATTGAACATGGTGAGATAAAGACACTTAACTAAGTGATTATATCCTTCATAGCAAGAGATAAAACAGGATGTTACTAACAGATTGTTACCATAGTTAAAAAGGCATCATTAATTCGATTTCTTACATAGTACATCAAAAAAGGTTGTACAAAATGCCATATTATGTAACAGTCAAAGCCCACCGCTGGCAGATGTTGTCCGCTTTGACCCGTTACGTAACAGTTTTAAAACACGTCTACTAGGGAGAGGTTTCCACACCCTTATAAGGAATGCTTCATTCCTCTCCCCAACTGAGGTGGGATCTCACATATCAAAAACTTAATATATATATCAGAGCAGTTTCATTATGCTAAAAAAAATGTCCACACCCTCTTTTAAACTTTGGACAAATCAAGAGTTTTCCTTATTAAGCTTACTGGAAGAATTGAACATGCCACATTTGGGTAGATGTTCCTCAAAGAGCGCAAGCCTTAGCCAACGAGGCCCCGCCCTTGAGGGCTTGGTGCAGTTTCTTTATTCAAAACAAATACTCCACGAGATGAAGTAAAGTTCAATACATACATAAACATAAACATAAACATAAACATAATAATATGAAAATTTTCACATGAAAAAAAAGATCACTAAATTTAGGGGCATTGTAATCATCTGAAATGAAATTTAGCAAAACCCACAATTACCATTAAAGAAAGATGTGTAACTAACAGATCATCGAAATAAATCTTCATTACCACTAAAGAACAACTATCATGCTGATATCAATCTTAAACATAGAAATTCTGGAATAACTAGTATAATTTATAGCAAAACTGTTCATATTCAAAAGCCTAATTGAGAATCGTTGAAACAGGAAAGAAATCCTTAAGAAAAACATGGAAGTTTGTTTGAGTACCTCTCCTGACCAGCAGTATCCCATATCTGCGCCTTGATAGCCTTCTGGTCAATAACAAGCGTCTTCGTCTGAAACTCAACCCCGATAGTCGCCTTCGAATCCAAACTGAACTCATTCCTAGTAAAACGGGAGAGAAGTTGCGATTTCCCCACCGCAGAATCTCCGATCAACACGACCTTGAAAACATAATCAATCTTCTGATTGAAATTCGATTGCAAATTAGACATATCTCAACCGAAAGAATCAAAATCTAATCCAACCCTCAAAAACAAAAAACGTAAAAAGAGGTTAAACTCGAACACCGAGCGATCGATCGATTGATGCGATTGCGAGGGGATTTATAAGTTTGCAGTTGAGAAGAACACAAAGGGAAATGGAGGAAGGATTGTGTTTGGAGAGAAGGAAAATCAAGGGAAAATAGGGTTTAGCGAAGAGTTGAAAAGAAGAAGCGAAAATGCTTTTGACATGGACGAAAGCAGAGGGAAGAAGAGAGACGGAGCAGCCACGATTTTTCTCTTCTTCCTTTCGTTCTTCCCTTAGCAATGGTCAACGTTGACATGGACCAACTACTTCCATTCTTCAATAGTCTCTTTGTGATGGTGAACACATATACATACATACATACATACATACATACATACATACATACATACATACATATATATATATACCCATGTTGTTATTCGTATATCGTTTATGCAATTTTCTATTTTAGAATTTAGTTCACCTATCTGGTATTTAGCCTCCAACTAATTACTGTCAGTCTGTATTTATTATCGCATTGTTTACCTATTATTGAATTTCAACCGACTGATTTTACCTACTATACTGATTAATATTATTTTAGAAAATAATAATAATAATAATAATAAAGGGGTAACTCCTTTTTTTTCCGACATAACATTCTCGGTAACTTGTATTGTTTGTTTGGCTCTATCAACTCGAAACTAACGAGTATTTGTGTGTGTATATATATATATATATATGTATTATTTATTTATTTATTTATTTATTTATTTATTTATTTATTTCAACTGAACTAATAAACTCTAAAATGATTATCAATAATTTTTTATTTTACATTATATTTAAATAAATGTTAAAGAGATGGAAAGCTGTAAATTGGTATTGGACCCTTCGACGACTCTAAAGCCCACTTATTAAAGCCCATATTTAAAGCCCACTTATTAAAGCCCATTCATTAAAGCCCATTTACTTTAGCCCATTTATTAAAGCCCATTTATTAAAGCCCATTGGGCATATCATTCGAGCAAATGGGTTTCTGTGACAAATTAAAAACTTTCTTATCCAAAAAATAAAAATTAATAATAACATATATTTTAACTAATATATATAATCTCTATTAATTTGGAAAGTAATTGCAATTTGTCTTTTATTGCCCAAATAATGCCAACTTTTTATTTTTTAAATCATAGTCCATATTTATAGAATGTAATTCGTAAAAAAGATCACTTAATGATATAATTTATCATATTGACGTTTTTTTTCTTTTCAATTTATGAATTATTAGAATAATTATGCGTTGAATAGAATAAAAAGATTTTGAATGATTAAAACTATATATTAAGATGCTAATAATAATTATAATAGTAATAATTAGGTAAAAGAAAGTTGAAAGTATTAATAATTAAAAGGTAATTGATTTAATTTTTTAATTTTATTTTAGATATAAATATGGAAAGTGCGAAAATAAATCATTTTGGATGGATAATAATACACATGCGCGCACCCCTTAATTGTCGGAATTAAGTGAGATTAAGAGGAATTAGTTAATTAATTAAGTTATTTTTATTCTCTTAAATATTTAAAACATTATTTGCAAATGCCTGTTGCCAAATCTACTGACCTGACCACCGACCGTCACCGTTTAATTATTTTCAGAGCATAGTCGTTATTATTCGTTTTATTAAATATATTATTTATTAAAATTTTAAAATTAGAGGGACAAAATCAAAATTAAGCCAAAATTAATACTTTTAAAATCCATTTTCAAATAATAATTACATGGTTAATTAATATAAAATATCATTAATAATTCTTAGAATAATAGGAATAATATAATATAAATTTCATAACTAGCGCGAGTTATTCTAACATGTTTTGTCTTCCGTCATGCATGTCAAGATGTCTTCTAAAATAAAATTGTTCAAAATAAAGCACGTTTAGGAAGGTGCACGTTGTTGATATAGATAGTAATTTTTAATTATTATATCTTTAGAATCGCTCTCGATAGAATATAATCTCGGTTCATTCATGTACGCCTTATTTATTCGAGTATCGAATTAAAGGTACCCTTAGTTGGGAGGGCAAAAACGACCATTTTCATGTGAGGGCCTTCAATGCTTTGCTCCCACTTTCCCATGGAAGAGGACCGAGACCCATTTCGCGTCACCTTGTAGGACCATCACACCCAACCCTCCACCTCTTCCCATTTTCTTCCTAACTTTATTTATTTATTATTATCATTTTTTTATTTTACTTTTTATAAAAATAAATAAATCATATATCCACCTCTGATAAAAAAAAAAATTAATAAAAAAATAATAATAATACAAGAGCTCGATATTTAATATTAATAAAAATTTTATTTATTTATTTTATATGGAGTATTTCATTATATTGTTGGTAAATTAGACTAATCATTATTTTTAAGACTTTATAATAATAATAAAAAGACATTTAATCATACACGCCAATTATATTTATAAGGAAATATAATGAAATTAATATCATTACCATGATCATGGCTCCTTTTATGAACAAAATGGTTGTCATAATAATTACTAAAAAAAATATATATATATAATTATTTAATCTTTTAATTTTGATATTTTTGTATTTAATGGGTCTATATCAAATATAGCAAATTGTACATGAGCTAATAAAAAACAATGCATATTTTTTTAAAGTTGTAAGAAAAAAAAAAAAAAAAACTAAATAATTGGTGGAAAAAAATAATTCCCTCAACTAAAAATAAATCTAATCATTAATTTAATTACCATAAACTATATATTAAAAAGAGATAAATAAGTTCACTATCACTCTGACAATTTAGTCCCTAAATTTTGATTGGTCGAGATTTATTTTTATATTTACAATTTTTAACAATTAAATCGACTATTTTAATCTCTCAACTTTGTAATTTATTATTATTATATATATATATATAATTTAAAGATGAATTATTTAAAAAATAATAATGAAATAAAATGATTAGGAATTATATGAATATGGTCATAAAAATAATAATTTGAAGCCATAATATCCATTGATGTCGATGATGATACAAAATCTGATGGGGAATTAAAAAAAAAAAAAAAAAAAAANAATTAAATAATATTAATATTAAAGCCGACACAGAGAAATTAAGGTTTAAAAGGGCAGGGATGGCCCACTGCCAACTCAGGAGAGAGGTGAAAATTTGAGAACATAGCACGTGATATGATGTGACTGTAACCCAATTTCAGACCCTCTTTATTTCCATTAACTGACTTGCATGTTCCTGAACCCCTCATCAAATTTTGCAATATTTTATTTATATTTTATCATTTTTACAATCATCTAAATAAATATTTTAAACGTTAATTTAGTTTACACAATATTTATTTTATAATTACACTTTTGAATTATCATAAATATATTAATTTAGATTATTTCTTTCAAATAATTTACGAAAAATCAACATTTTAAATTTTTAAACAAACATATATATATATACGTTTGATCCTGGATGAATTAATATGTTTTCAATTGATTCATTTATAATAATTTAGATGTTTAATTGATAATATTATAAATTTAACTATACATATACATTAATGATGGGTGAATTAATAAATTTTAAATTGATTCATTTATAATAATTTAGATGTTTAATTGATAATATTATAAATTTAACTATATATATATATATATAACGGGCGGGTGCGTGTTATGCATGTAAAAAAAAACATGTATGTTGTTAAAACATACATAAATGCCTATATGTGTGTGTATGTATATACGTGTATGTGTGGGCGTGCTTAATTGGTTAAATTAAATTATGAATTCACTCATTAAAATATACATTTATTATTTGAAGCTTAAAAATTTATTTGGATTTCACGTTTTTCTAATTTAAAATATTTATAAAAAATTGGGTTTAATATTGAAACTTTTTGAAAACAATGGCAAATTAATACTAAAATTGTAAAATTTAAATTAGTGAGTATAAGAACAACATTGACAAATTAATTTATTATTATTATTATTATTATTATTGGAAAAGAAAAACAGTGAAAAAACAAGCCAAGCTCTTTAAAAATCTAAGTTGAAGATTTGAGGGTCCCACACACACAAAAGCAATTTAAGGGATATGCTTCAAATCTTGAATTTTCATAAGGTCCCATATAATTCATTATTTGGTATACCCACATATATATTATTAATTCACTCTTTATTTTATTCCTTGAAACTATATAAAATAAACTTTACCTTATCATTATAATATGCTTTTATCAATATGTGAAAAGTTCGTAAAAAATTAATTAATTAAATAAAATATTTTTATAAAAATAAAAAATGGAATCAGCTTTCTTCCTTATCCTCAAAAAGTTAATCAGGGTTTCGGCATGTGCCACAGGAAAAAAGGTGTAACGTAATTATCATCTTCACCAGGGGTATTTTCGTAATTTACTACCTGCATTGAAACCAAACTGCTGCACTCCAACTTTCCCTCCTTCCTCCTCCTTCTACTTAACAATGGCTGCCATGGCAGATCTTACTCAGACTCACCTTTTCGGAAAGGAAAGAAAAATCGCGACATTGTTTCACAGAGTTTGAAATGTTGTTCAGAATCTTACCTGTTGTCTTCTTTCTCTTCGCCGTCGTCGACGCTTGCTCGCCGTCGGACCGAGCGGCATTGCTCGCTTTCAAGGCGGCGTTGAAGGAGCCGTACTTAGGAATCTTCAATTCATGGACTGGAGATTCCTGCTGCGGTGGATGGTACGGCGTCAGCTGTGATCCTGATACTCTCAAGGTCACTGACATAAGCCTTCGCGGCGAGTCTGAGGATCCGATCTTCGAGAAGGCCGGCCGGACTGGCTACATGACTGGTTCGATTTCGCCGGAGATTTGCAAGCTCGATAGCCTCACTATCCTTATCGTTGCCGATTGGAAAGGAATCTCCGGTGAGATTCCGAAGTGCTTGACGAAACTCAGCCATCTCCGCGTTCTTGACCTCGTTGGAAATAAAATCAGCGGGGAAATTCCTAAAGATATCGGAAACCTAAATAAACTCACCGTGCTTAACATAGCCGACAATGCGATTTCCGGTACTATACCTGCATCTATCGTTAACATTGGCAGTTTAAAGCATCTGGATCTCCGAAACAATCAAATCACCGGCGAAATTCCGTCCGATTTCGGGAAATTAGGCATGCTGAGCCGAGCGCTCCTCGGCCGCAACCAAATTACCGGAGCGATTCCGTCTTCGGTTACGAAAATGTACCGCCTCGCGGATTTAGATTTGTCGATGAACGGAATCTCCGGCATCATTCCGGAGAACATCGGCAACATGCCGGTTCTCTCAACGCTGAATCTGGACAGCAACAGAATCTCCGGCCAAATACCTCCAACTCTGATCAGCAATGGCGGGCTAGGGATTCTGAATCTGAGCCGAAACGCTCTGGAAGGCCACATTCCCGACGTTTTTTGCACCGATTCGTACTTCATGGCTCTCGACTTGTCGTTCAATGCTCTCAAAGGTCCGATACCAAATTCATTGTCGTCAGCCAAATACGTCGGCCATTTGGATCTCAGCCATAACCATCTTTGCGGGTCGATACCCATCGGGTCGCCCTTCGACCACCTCGAAGCGTCGTCGTTTACAAACAATGATTGCCTTTGTGGGAACCCGTTAAGGACCTGTTGAAGACAAAATCCGGGTAAGAGAGAAAAAAAACAATTGACCCGGATCCGACCCGAATGTATGTGTTGTTTTGTTTATAAAACTGTGATAATAAAATTCTTGTGTGGAGATTTTTAGTGAATCGGGTCGGGTATGTTTAATTATTTTCAATTTTTATTATATATTTTTGTTTAATGCAATCTGAATCTTAGATATAATTAAATATAATGCCTTTTTTACTTTTCCTTTTTGTCCTTGTTTTTAATATAAAATTCAAGGAGGCTGCATTGCACGTGAAAAAAGATCACTTCAGTTATTATTATTTTTTTTAATTTAAACCTATATAAAAACTAATAAAAGTTACTTATAGAGCGAGAAATTATACAATAAATGAAATTAATAAAAAATATAATTTGTCAGTTATTTATTTTAATTTTTAATAAATAAATGCTTCAATGCATGGCAATTATTCTTTATTTGCAAATTAAAAATGACAGAGAAAGGGATATTCTTTAATTAAGTAGAGAGAGAAAGAGAGTATTATCATTCATTAGCTTTCTAGAGGCGTATGAGAGAGAACTGAGTAGAAAGAATAATAATAAATAGTATAGTTTTTTCTTTTTTAGAAATATAATAAATAGTGTATTTAGTTTTTTATTACAAAATAAATAGTGTAATTTAATAAGTTAACACAATTTCTTTTGGATATTTATATATTTTTAAAAATTATTAAAGGCCAAAAGATAATTTAAGTTTTTAACTTTAAATAAATTCCCAAACTGTTTATTTAATACTCTAATTTATACCTATTAGATTTTAAAAAAAAATAAAAAATCACAAATTTATTCAACAACCCAAAATTAAAAAATTTAAATTCTATTAAACATAATTTTTCTTTTAAAGAAATTGATATTGCGGACACAAAATAAAAGTTTCAAGAACATATATTAAATATTTTAAAAATTAAAGATTTATCAAACATAAAATAAATAAAAAAATCAAATTTCTTGGTTAAAAAATTGGTACGATTTTCATGAATTGAAGTAAATTGTAAGCATTTAAGAGCATAGATTGCAACTTGGAATGGAGCCAGCTATCACTGTCCTACAATATTGATCACCATTAATATTGTACAATAATTTTAAAATAAAATAATTAAATATTTCACTTTTAATTCAACACGAACCTGTCAATGTCCTACAAATCTATTAATCGAGGGATATACTTTAATTAGTAAAGTCATTTACCCCGTTCGAGAGTGATTTAAACATATCAATTCAAACATAGATTATTTAAACATATCAATTCAAACATAGCTCAATCTATGTTAGGTAATATCCTAATGGGTTTGGTTTAATTTCTTTACTAAAAGTTGCAAAAAACCTTGAGTCAAAAATGGATGTGTAAGACCATAGCAAACCAAGAATTGACCTTAGTTTTGGGAAGCTCATTTAGTCCTCTTCTTCATCAATGACCTTGGTATCCAAGCCCTTGAATCCCTCTGCAGGTACCTCTGCGACAGTTACTAAGGAATAGAATTCCTCCTTGGCATCTTCCTCGTCGTTACGCTTTCGTGCAATGCGCACTCGAACCCTCCTTGGTACACTCCTAATTCCGCGACTCCATATATGCTTGTTAAGTTTCACGTCCACTCTAACATCAGTGGTACCCATAGCATTCTGAGCAAACTTTCTGAGTTCCTTGATAGCCTTCGGTGCCTTCTTCTTGAATGTGCTGCATATGATTATTATGAATAAGAAGTCACTAAAAGCATTCGAGATATAAAAGGTACATAACAAGGCATTGAAATCAATGACTAATATGACAGAACCCAAATGTATTGAAATGTAAGATAACGGAGATACAAGGTAACCAAGTATTCGAGGTATTTAAACCTTCTTTCTTGAGCACTCTCACTCAAGCCCTAACCAAACTCACTGAATCGATGCTTCTCCATTCTCCCTTTCCCACTTCCCCTATTTATGACTCGATTTAGCCCATGCTAACGCTTAACTTTTTCCAAATCTGTGAGATCCCGCATCGATTGGAGAGGGAAATGAAGCATTCCTTATACGGGTGTGTAAACCTCTCCCTAGTAGAGGCAAATTAAAACCTTGAGAGGAAGCTCGTGAAGAGAAAGTCTAAAGAGGACCATATCCAGCGGTTTGCAAGGGTTGTTACAAATGGTATCAAAGCCAAACACCAGGCGGTGTGCCAAGAAGGACGTTGGTGCACCAAGGGGGTGAATTGTGAGATCCTACATTGGTTGGAGAGGGGAACAAAACATTCCTTATAAGGGTGTGAAAACCTCTCTTCGTAGACACATTTTAAAACTTTGAAGAGAAAGCCCAAAAAGGACAATCTACTAGCGGTGGGCTTGGATTGTTACAAATATGTTGTGGATCAAACATGAAACGCACAAAAGTGCCAAGTATCTCTCACGAGAGCAAATGAATAGAACATAAGCACAGAGGTATCCGTGAGGATATTTTTCTAGGACCAGAAAATTGAAGAATAACCTTTCAAGATGAGTACAATATGTAGGCTAGAAGCCCTTTAAGAAGGAACATAACATATAATTAAGTCAGTTGTTAGTTAAGAACCAGAACTCCTATCATGGAAAAAAAATTGAACAGTACCAGAATGATGCCAAACTCATCAACCACAACTAATAAAACTTGCTAAGGTGCAACTGCACTCGCAATACTCCAAATTATACAAACTACTAAGAACAGCAAAGAACATTGACCCCCCAATGTCATCAATTCAAGTGCACAGTCAAAATCGACAATCCTCACAATATATCACTTGAATAACACAGCCCACAACGGAACAGAACATTAAATTCAAGACTCATTTAATATCTACCGACATAAAACCATAACGACGGGGTCCATACGGTTAAACTACGAAATTAAACGCAGGAGGACAAAAATCATGCCGACAAATCAACCTACAGCTGAATCATATTCATCTGTACTTTTCACCATATCAAAACCAGAAAATCCGGGAGAGAAAGAGAGAGGGAGAGAGTTACCATCCGTGCAAGCGTTTGTGGAGATTGACGGTATACTCCCTGGTGACGACCTCGCTTTTTCTTGCCTTGGCCGATTTATCCGCCATTTTTTCACGGCCCGGAAAACTCAACTCTCCGCCGCTGAAGATAAAACCCTAGCAACCCGACGACGGGGAAGAGAAGATCGCCTGTTGGGTGACCGACCTTTATAAATTCACAAAAAAAATTAAAACTTCTCAAAAAACAAAAAAAAAAAAAAAGAAAAAACGTTTTAATTTTAATTTTAATTTTAATTTTTTTTTCTTTTCGTAATTCACTTTATTGGAATCGGGTAATCGGGCCGGAAGAGGAATTGGGCCGGAGTCCAACTGTCCATGATTTGGAGGGTACCTTTCCCGCCATCGACCATTTCTCTCAACGAGCAAATCTAGGGCACATTCTTTGCGCTCCTCATCGCTTCCATTGAAAAGTAAGCTGCAATTACAGCATAAATTTCAGTTTTAATCACTTCTCTTTTGGTTCTTTAGTTTCAGTTCTTCAATTTGATTTCCAGACGCATGATCTCGTAACTTTGCCAAGTTTATTTGAATCGACTAGCATACGGGATTTTCCGTTTGCGCTCGTTGTAATTTGTTTCATTTCTGGAATGTTTCAGGTTTGTGGTTCATTTAATTTCACAGAGGAGCTGAGAAAACTGTTGTACGATGGTAAATTTCTGATGGATTGGTTCAATTAGAATATATGTGATTGTTGATTACGATGTATAATGTGGTATTCGTTTTGTCTGTTTCAGTCTGGAAGAAAAGAAACTGTTCTGGATTTGGCTAAGTTCGTGGACAAAGGCGTCCAAGTCAAGCTCACTGGCGGCAGACAAGGTTGTTTATTTTTAATACCTTCATTGTATTACTGCCACTCGGATACGATTCTTTACATTCTGATTAGTTTTTCTTTTTATTCATATATACGTTTAAGTGTTCGTTTGTTGAAAAAAAAAAAAAGTTCATGTGTTACGATCAAGAGGTTCAGGCAGGTAGTTGAATGTTTGATGTCGAGTGTTTTTTTTTTCTTTTCTGTTCGTTCTTCCTGTTTCTAAATGCAAGAAGAGTGCTTTATGAATCTTGTTTTCCATTGATAGTTACGGGAACGCTTAAAGGATATGATCAATTGCTAAACCTTGTGCTGGATGAAGCTGTAGAGTTTTTAAGAGGTAACCAATTTACTGGATACTGGCAGAATGAATGAGATTTGTGATGTTTTGTAGTGCATAGACTTAAAGTTCGCCGAGTTATTGATTAGTAGCTTTCATACAATTTTTCTATTTGTTGAGAGGTATAATGTGATGCGATGAACTCTTAAGACCGACACTCTCTATCATCTGTTGGACTTGAAAAATAATTTTGAAATTTATTTTTGTTGGTCTTTTTGGCATTCTAACACATGCTGTTGATGCACATAGGCACATTGATAGTGATAAAAACAAAACGTAACTCCAGAAAAAATAAAATAATCATTGAAAAATGAGACTGAAAATCCTTTGATATTGGGCCAAAGTAAGCATAGCTCAATGGTAATTGTCATGTACTTCTTCCTTTGAGGTTAGAGATTCAAATCCTCATGCCCCATATTTTTTTGTAACTTGTACTAAAAAAATCATTTCATATTGGACAAAGATGCAAAAATTAAGAATTTAAATTATAAGTAACATAACAAATTAACAATTTTTCTGCAAGAACAGAAAAAGGTTTCTTTTCTGTTGATTCAGCTGATTGAGATGTGGCAGTGTAGTTAATAATGTTTTGTTTGAAGTATGGCTTTTGTTATACATGCTTTCCTTAAGCATATTTTCAGTGGATATGTTTGTTTTTTTCAAAAGAAAACAGACATGTCATTGATATGATGAAACATATAAATCATCATTTTATTTTATTTTAATTTCGAAACTAGGACATATTTAAGAACTAGTAGTAGCCTATTGCATAAATTAGAATGCTCAATTTGCATTATTATCTTGTAAAACCCTTACATCGTATTATTTTTTACATTTTGTATACTGGGGAAAGCCTCTTTCTTTTCTCAGATTCAGGGTAAGATTTCATTTAAATAGAAGTTACAAAAATATGAGAATCTATATTATTGTGTCACAATATTTGAACAAACCCCTTTTGTCTTTCTATTGTTACTTGTAATTGGATGGTTAATCAATTTATAGGCATAAATGAAATTCTGAATGAAAATTTATGCATGTGCAATACATGCTATGATAAGTAATCGAACTCATACAAAAGGCGGGGACAAAAGAGGAAGATAAGCAACCTCATCTTCCAATAGGCCAATAAGGTTAGGGTATTTAGATGGAATGAGTCTCAAAGCTCCAAAACTTGTCTTTGTAATCTTTCTGTGTCTCTCCTTCCTTAGCTCCCCACAAAAAAGCATTGTTGGGTTTGAACATTTATATCCTAGTTGACTTGCTTGCAGAGACCATTGGCACAAGACCTGATTATTTGTTATGGAAGCACCATTGAAGGTCGGAAACTTCCATAGCTTATTCCAGAACGTAATAGGTGGGAAATGCTTTTAGTCCTAATTTCCTTGGTAAAAAATGCACCATTTAGGAGACTGTACTTTATTAGGGAGCTTCTTCTGAATTCTATCCACGGTGTTGGTATGCTCTTGCACCAAGATTCAAAGAACAAACTAGACCATCTTTGTAGCCCTAGCCTTCCAAATAGCCTGGGAGAGGCATTTCTTAACATTCTAGTATGTGTAAAGAAATCATATAATGGTAGTAAAAGATTCATTCAGGAAGTGGTAAATGAATTCATGGACTTTCATCTGGGTTTGCACCTCCGTTTGCTGTCTCATTCACCTAGCATGAACGTACAAATTAGATCAAGAAACACAAGCATGGAAATGCAATATAGTCCTGACTCTGGGAAACTGTTTTTATTGGCATCATAGTTCCTATTTATTACACATACTTACAACGTTCAGAGGATCTTTCCCCGGGGCAAGTTTTTTTTTGTGCTCCTCAATTCAGTTGCTTTTATTGGTGGTTATGTGCTTCTATTGTTTTGATTTTTATCTTGTCCACCATTTTCTTTATTCCCAAATCTCTTCTACTGACTGGCTAGTTAGTTATGTTTATATCTTTTGTTTTTATAATGGCCTTTTACCTTCTGTTCATTACGAACCTTAAGTTAAAATATTGTCCTTATACCTGTTCCTGCTATGCTTTTGATGGCGCTGCAGAATATATCTGATATATTGGCTAAAGTTTTTTTTTTCTTTTCTGCAGATTCCGACGATCCATTGAAGACAACAGATCAAACCAGGCGCCTTGGCCTAATTGTATAATTCTTTCTCCTTGGATACAATGAAAAATTTTATCAATTTTTTAGCACAGAATTTTATTGTTTACGCATGCGACTAAGGACTTCTTTGACAATTGCAATTGTCTGTGCGCTAAACAGATTAGATGGTCTCAATTAACGTGAAAATTTCAGAGTTTTTATTTGTTTTTAAATAATCCTTTCTTTTAACAAGAAAAAAGAAGGCATCATAATTTACTTTTGTTTGAAAACTTCTCCTTTATGGACTGGACGAAATACTGTGTGCTCCGGCTGAGCATGTTTCTATCCTTTGAATACTTGTATTTTTCTTATCTGCTATCACATGCGCCATGTTTTTGCCTTTTTGTTAAATTATTGTATTGAGAGTATATCTGTAAATTTTTTGTTTGCATCTTGGCATTNGTTAGGGCATGGTTAACTATTTCTTGTGATAATTTAAATTATTTTATCACGAGGAAAAAGTGAAAGCTTGGCTCTTCTTAAGCGTGCATGTGTAAAAGGAGAAAGGAAATGCTCTAAATGGCGTGCTTCTTTGTTCATAGTTTCTTTTCTAGCCCGTGTGATCAATATGCATACTATTCACTGCAGGTTTGCAGGGGGACTGCTGTAATGCTTGTGTCTCCAGTTGATGGTACAGATGAGATTGCTAACCCCTTTATCCAACCGGATGGTGCATAGATGTAATTTTTGTGAACTCTAATTTCCCTGTTCTGTATCTGAATATCTAGTTTCACTATTACTTTGTGATTCCACACCCCGGCCTCCTCCTCCTCCTCCTTTCTCTCTTCCCCTCAAACAATTGAGTTTCAACCCTTCTATGTACGTGGAGAATTTATCCATGTGAAGTAAAATGGTGAAATTTTGTTAACTTCAGTCTATCTTACTGCTTTCTTTGATGTTACTGTTTTTTGGGTATCTTCACCTTGGATACCTTCTAAGTTTTAGGAGTCCATAAAGATGTGATGGCATTGCCCAATAAGCTGTTGCCTGATACTGACAAAGAACTGATGGTGTAGAAAGTGACATGGATCCTGCTTGTTTGGCCGACAAAGGATTTCTTTTGTTGATAGCCCAACTTGTTCTCTTTCGGCACATGTGACTTTATGCCAACTATGTGAGCTGCAACTTGTGCCGGTAAGCTTTTCTAGACTCTTCAAGTAGTTCTAAACTTAATTTCCTTTTTCCATTGGAGTATTCTTATATATCCCATGACTTGCAAAAGAGGGAAACAACATCAGGCACATTGCATGCAATCCTTCCCCCCCCAACCCCTTTTTGCAGTGCACTGTTTTCCATGGCTTTTTAGCTCACTGACTTCTAAGCACAGAAAAGTAAAGCAGTGATATCTCTGATTCCCCTTCCCCATACCCGAGCGTTCTTTCTCCCTTTTTCTTTTCTTCATTTTAATTTCTTTCTGTGGAATCATTAGTAAGATATAGTGCCTTGTTTGAAATGCCTTTACATGACAGAAACGAACAGGAAAGTATGATAATACCTTTTTGGGATTAAGAATCCATGACAAGGTGGGATTGATGACTTTTATTTCCTTCTCTTTTTCATTTGGCTTATTGTTTTCATGGCTCCTCCAAAGCAAATGGTTTCTTTTTCAGGCTTTCAAGGTGAAGAAGAGTCTAAACAGTAAAACAGTCTCTCATAATCTCTTTTTTTCTACGCACTTAAATGTTTTTAGTATCTTTCAGTGGGAGAGTTGTCATTTAATATTTAATGTATTATCCTTAGAACTTAACATAGATAAAATGCTATCCATAGGACAACTTTTCATTGAATAACATCATGGGATGTCTCTATGAAAAAGAAAATGCATAGATACTTTGAAAATGACTGGTTATTGATCTTCATATATACTTCCAAGGGTATTTTTATTCCTCAACCTACAAATTTATACACTAATCTTCTTTGTGAGCAGATGTTTGCAAAATCCAATTATGTCGCAGCCAAAAGATGGAGAAGAAAAGCAAAAGCAAAGTCGGCAGATTATAAAGAAATTGATTCTGTTGCCTTTGGTGTCACAGTCCATGCTCCTGTCCACTTGTGAACAGATAATACCAAAAAAATGCTTACTTTTTATTTTGCACCAATTATGTTAAAATATTCTCTTGGTGCACATTCTATTCCTTCTTCAATGCTAACGTGTCAAATTTGGACCCTAATTTTTTAATTTTCCAACAATTTATTATAATAACTTGAGGGAATTCCAATTATACTTAATAATATTTATTTCCTCCCCTTTTCAATTAATTAAGGGAATTCCATTTTCACTTGCCTTTTAAATTTATTTTGAATCTCCACAATTGACCTATTATATGTGACTTCTTCATATACATATTTATCAAATAATTTGTTTTTAAAATAATTATGAATGACAAAATTGATTTTAAGTACGAAAGTTATTAACATACATACTATAATATATATGACGTTTTTTAAGTTGAAAAGGGTCCTGAAAATTAGGCAACTTTTGTGAACACCTTTTGGAAATGGGAAACACATAATTTTTTAAAGAAATAATAAATACATAACATTGGTGGTCCCCGCCTAATCTTAATTTTATGTAATATTTATTTAAAAAAAAGAAAAAAAGAAAAAGAAAATGGAAATGGCATCCCATGCGTCTCAATTTGATTATGGGCCCTACGGAGAGTACAAGTGGCACTGTGTGGGCCCTACAGATAGTACAAGTGGCACTGTTTGGGCCCACATTTCATTTCATTTGTGGCTTCTCAAACCCCAAACAACCACTTTCCTTTTTCTTTTTTCTTTGTTGAAAATCAAATTGTAATCCCAAGTGTACATTCTATTAAAAAAAATATTTTTAAATATGAAGAAAAAAACATCCTATTAAAAAAAGAGTTTTAAATATGAAGAAAAAACGTCATTTACAATATAAGAAAAACGACACTAATTTTAAAAGATTACATTCAATTTTTTCTTTTTTTTTCTAAATTAATTGAGATAACAATTTAATTTATAAAATAAATGATAGAGAAAAAGGAATAAAATAAGTATTAAGGAGGTAGACAAATTTGAATTTGTTGACAGCCTTCATTCATTCCACACATCCCTTCCCTCGCCTACTTGAATACTGCCAGACTGTCCACGCGCCACTACAGCCGTCCGATCATCCTTTCAATCCTCATACGTACACGTGTCAATCACCCCGCCGCTTACTCCGCCTTTATTCTTCCACCTTCAGTATCACAAACTACTCTGTACAACCTGTCCAAGCTACACACGTGGCGCCTTTTCATTCGCTTTTTTTAATACCTATCATATTGACAATATCTCGCGTGAAGTTCTCGCGTTTTTATCATCTCGTATTATCGTTCATTTCTCGCACGGTGTTACTGCCGAGACCATGGTTATTGCATCTCCCTGAGTTCCCAACCTGGGAAATGATCGAACATCGGCCCAGAAATTTCTATCGAAGTTACGAAATCTGCCATTTAGATTGAGCAGAACGACAAACAAAAAAAGATGAACACGAAATCGAATTGAATATTGAAGAGACTTACAAATAATCTTCTATTTTTTTTTTTTTCCCAGAAACCAGAGGAGAGAAGGAAGAAGTATGGATGGCAGCAGAAATATAAATCGAAAAATGAAAAATGAAAAATAAAAGAGAGAAATCATAATTATCAATCAAACACGATGATCGTGATATTCGACGACAAATTCCTCGCTTCCTTTGTAAAGATCTGCAATCTCCAATGGAAAGCCTCCAGGATTTGTGACCTTCATTTCAGCAGAAATATTGTTCTACTCTTGCGAGTCCACGATCTTAAATTTCACATATCAGATCAAATATGATTGTTCTGTCTTCTTCTTCTTTTTTTTNTACATATTAGACTCTAACGATCTTCGGTGCTTTGACGACTGGATTTTCCCTTGCAATCACGTCGCGACCGGCGGCCTTGTAATCGAAGCTGCAGTCATGACGATCGGAGTACCGGTGCTCAGCGCAAAACAGCTCTCCGCATCGGCACCGGAATCCGGTCAATCCGACTCTCTTTCTGCATCCGGAGCATCGATTCACCTGGCGCTTGGCAGATTCTTCAGATTTCAACCGATCCAAGGACATATTCCTGCTATTATCGCGAACGGAATCCATTAGCACAGGCGATCGGGATCTAGATCTCGAACTTTTCACCCCGGACAACTTTCGAGGCGCCGATATTCCAGTATTCGAAGAGGACGTCGTCGTCGTCGTTGTTGCTGTCGCCGTCGCTGTCGCCGTCGCCGTCGTGGCGTTAAAGCACTTCTGGCACATGTTATTGGTGGTCGGATTACCGGTGAATCCGCAGTTGTTGACGCACAAGGTGATGGTCTCCGGCACCTTCAACTCCGTCTCCTCCTTCTCGGTCCTCTGAGCCATATCTCCTATCGGATTCACCGCAAGATTTACAGCAACAACAAACAAATTCAGAAGAAAAAACTCTACGCTATAATTTGGGGATTCGTCGAAAGACGAAGCGAGGAGCGGTAATATGAAGGAACGAAAAGGGGCTCGCAAAATGGCGATAGAATATCGGCCTCATACACGCGCATCAAACAATTTCTCCTTTTTTTCCTCTTTGACATAAATACCCTTCTCTTATTTTGGTATTTACCCTCCAATCCCTGTGGTCCACGATTAACTCTGACGTTGCAGCCCTTCGTTAAAAGGAAAAGTATTCCCTGTGGTCCTTTCTATTTTTATTTCCGTGGGTCCGCTTCTTTTTCCGCATGATTATTTTTCTTAACCGCCGCTGGATGCTCAATGGATGCGCCTACCAAAGTCAATACGTACTTCATTTCCACAATTTTTAATTTCATTATTTATCCCAAACCCTTACAATAATAATAAATAATAATAAACAAATTAAAAAAATTAATCAATCTTTAGATTAATCCATTTTAATTTTATTTTAATTAGTCTTAATAATAATACTATTATATAATTGAATGGTAGGTTAATCCAACATTAAATTTTTAATTTTATTAACATATTTTTTAAAAGGTATAAAATTAACTATATTCATGTCGAATTAAATATTTGTATTTATACAATTATTTCATTTTTTATCTTTTTTTTTTTTAATCGAACTTATTGTATGATCGATAATATATGTTCATGTTGATATAATATATTCTTTCATATTTTTTAGTTGAATAAATTAATAGTTTTTTCATACAATAAATAAAGTAATTGAGCGATCTTTATCAAACGTCACAACACATCTCAATCAGTACAATCTGTCCGACATTATACCAATTTTTTAGTAAAATTTATCGTTCTCGTAAACCAGCATATTTTTTTTTTCAATAACCCCTTATTTAAATCGGGGTTATAATCATATAATAATATTATAACTTAAAAAATAATAGTAATAATGGATGCGTGTAATTTAGCAAATGAAAAGCTTGGGTTTGTGATAATTTTTTTGACCTAACTCATTTATTAAAAAATATAAAGATATATAATCAATATTTATAAAACAATAATGTTTATTGTAACTTTTAATAAAATATAATATATATTTTTTAAATAGTGAAAAGATTCACATTTATTTTAATTGATTTTTTATTAAAAGACGTAAATATATCAATGATGGATAGAGATAACATATTAAAAAAAAATCAGTTACAGGTCGAAGGGCAAATAGGTATTTGCACACAGTACACGCGGAGCCAGGTGGAAGCCGCCCTATCTGACCGCGAAGCAGCGGAACATTTCTCCGCTTTCGCTTTTAGGAAAGGGCATTTTGGTCATTTGGCTCTCTGTCACCATTCACCGGGCAGGGGTTCTTTTTTCTTTTAATTTTTTTTTCTTTTTCCATATTGGCACGTGAAATACACGAGCCCCTTACACGCGTCTCCCACTTGTTCCTTACAGTTAAAACTGAAAAAGTCTTTACACGCCAAAAAAATCTCTCACAAAACCAAAATTGAATCTCCAAGCATACCTTTTATTTTTTAAAAATAAAAATAAAACGTGTTTTAACTTTTTAATTAATTAATTAATTAGGATGAGTTGACCCGTCACTAAAAAATAGTTTATATAAATTTAATAGAAAAAAAAAATGAAAAACAATAGATTATGTCTTATATTCTATGTGAATTATACGAAATATTAAATAAATTTGAAATTTTTTAGACACAAAATAATTATATAAAAAAAAGAAAACTAAATTGGAAATTAACTATGGGTTAATTTGAAATATAAATAAAAAATATAAAAATTATTAGGGTTGAAAGGGAAAGGGTGTGGAAATGGTTGAAAAAAGTGGAAAAATAAATAAATAAATATATAAAGGTTATATTAGAATTAATGAATTAATGGAAGCTGCCGTCCATTAGTGGTAAGCATCTTAATTTAATTAATCCGCCTCCTAATTAATTCAATGTCCACGCTGGCCACTGGCGGGGCCCACTCCTGTGATCCAGTTGTCAGTTTGGCATTGGCAGTTGCTTTTTCCGTATGACCAAGTCAAACGTTGACTCTTTTTTTATTTTAAATAATAAATAAATAAATAAATGTTAGTTATCCATTTCTCTTATTCTTCTTGTCACTTCCAATTTTGTATGTTTGACTAAAATTCGACAAACCAAATTATTTATAATTTTACTAAATATTATTTTTTTTTGTTATAAAACTAATTTCCATCGACATGTTGTCAAAATATTCCGATATATATATATAAAAAACCTATAAATTGGTTATTTATTTTTAAAAATATATTTAATTTTTCAAACATGGGATAATATATCGAATTTTTATAAACATTTCAAAAATTCATGTTGGTTTATCGTCCAACATTGGTCTAAATGAGGTATAATAGAGATCTCTATCTGGGTCATTTGACAGTCCTTTTCCAGTTCTTGAGAGTGTTTAAGAAGCATCTACAGATAAAGCGTTGTATTTAAATAAAGAAAAGACGGGTGATATATATATATATATATATATATATATATATATATATTATATATATATATATATATATATATATATATAATCTAAAAAGAAAAAGAAAAAAGGTGTAAAATAGAAAATTTGTTATATTTAGAAAAGAACTTACAAATTTTTATCAAATTGGATTACGGAAATGATGGGCCCAAATGTAAGCGGCCCATTAAGAGTAACCCGAAAACTCACGGCCCAAAGTAATGGGATCTATAATGGAATACGTATATATGAGGTTCCATTGGCTAAACCCTTCCATTATTCATTTGTTTTATTTTTACGTTGATCTCAAATCCTTCTCCCTCAGCCATGTGTTCTGATAAAATCCGCTTTCCGTTGCGTTTCTGCGATTAATTTCCAGCAATTTACACTGTGAATTGGTTATCTCTGTCGAGTTTCACAGGAGTTGGTGGAACCGGCTAGGGTTCATGGAAGCTGCAATTCGTGAGATCAATATTTGAGGGTTTGAATATATCAATTAAACTTTGGTGTTAGTGTTCAGTTCGGTGTTCTGGATTGTGGAGGTTTGTGAAAAAACGCGCCGGAGATGGGGAGTGAGGATCGTATCGATGATCGGACGTTCAAGGTTGATTTCAGTGGCGAGGGAATGGAGAAGCTCAGAGAGAGGATAAAGCTGAAGATGAAGGAATTCATGGGCGATTATACCGATGATACTCTCGTGGTACGGACTATCCTAGCTTTTTAACGTTCACGTGCCTGAGAGATTTTTGCGAAACAATGAGATTATCGGTTTTGTGACGAGTCTGTCTAGGTGTTGTAGAAATTCTTTTAGGTTATTCATATGGAGGCATTTTTCTTCTTCGTAATTGGTTATTGTCGAATATGTCTGGTTGAATAAATGGAAAATATAGCAATCGCCGGTTATATATTTGCCAATGCCGAATGAAACAAAATTAATAGCTCTGATTCAATTTTTTTTTAAATGGTTATGTGCCTGAGGTAATTTTTCTCTTATTTACTTAGAAATTCATGATACGTAGATGGTTGATATCAAATAAGATGCATTCCAACTCAATGCCATAAATTACTCTTCATCCAAAGAAGACTGCATCTTTTAATGTGCAATAGCCTGCTTAAGAATTTGGTTAGATATCATCCTGTTTATGTGTCCGCCCCTCTTTGAAAGGACCTCCCTGAGCTGGGTTAACTTGCAATGCAGCTGAGTTAATTCGTTTAGTTTTTTATGGCTGGCCGTTTTCATTTTTCCTAAGAAATAAATACATTGGTTTAATGAGATGTCAAAAAGGAAGAATATAATTAGCATTACGACAATAATTAGTTACCCTACAAGTATTACTCCTAAATGTGATGATTAAAAGAACATTTTCCTAAAACAACGAAGAAGAGTTGGCAACTAGAGAGGCAAGAAATTGAGATTGAGCTAAGTGGACGGAAATCTTTCATACTCTTTGCATTAGGTTTCTTTGTCGAGGGATGTATTGAGAATACTTTTGAAAATACATCTTGGAATACTCATAATATCTTCCTTGAGGGTGTTTCAAGAGTTCTAAAAGAATTTAGTGGTGAAACCATCGGTTTTTTGTGCTTTCTTACTCCCCATATCTGAGATAGCTTGAATAATTTTTTCAACCTTAAAATTGGCCTCCATCTAAAGAAATCCTTATGGCCTCTAAGCTTGGACCCAATCTGGATTGGTTGGCATAAATTTTACCACCTCTTTCTTTATGTATGGATCTGGGAGAAATCAAGAATTTCCTTTTCAATGTGCATGTAAACAGCCACTGTTATATACTCCTCTTGATACGTCTCCTGTAAATTTGTTTAGCCTTTCAATATACATTTTTTTTCTGAAGTGCTGCTGGGTGAGATTGTGGAAACTTTCTTTCATGCATCTTTTGGTTTAATGTAGTGTTATACTAGTGTATTTTTCGTATGCATGTTTGTGTGTGCTTAAATTGTCTCTATGTTTCATTTTTTTAAATATTAATCATAATGTGATTTTAAATTTCCTCCAATTACTTGAATTTAGAGCCTCTGTTTAAAGAGGTCAAATTTTATTGAATTTAATAAATGTTCTTTTGGGTAGGAATACGTGCTTGTCTTGTTGAGGAATGGAAGGCGCAAAGAAGAAGCACAGAATGAACTAAATGTATTTTTGGCAGATGATAGCCATTCTTTTGTATCTTGGTAATTTGATGATCATTCTTCCTCTTGTTTATATTTGTAAGTTGGGTAGTAACTTTGTGTTCAGTCATTCTTGCAAAAAGTTTGACCAATTCTTTTATAAGCGTCGTTTCAACAGGCTGTGGGACCATCTGGCTTCAAGTATGAATTTATATGTGGAACCACCTCCTAAATCTTCTGCCGATGAAGTGCCCAGATCAAAGTCTCCAGTTGCAGAACCAGATACAGGAATTGGTTCTCACAATCTTGAGTCTGATTTAGAAAGAGGAAAGTCTGAAAAATTATCTAGCAGACGGCGTAATAGGGAATGGAAAGGAATTGCTAATGACGAAACCCGTGTTACTCCAAGATCTGAAGTTAGTCGTGTCAAGCATTCTTCTCCTGAACAAGTTCCTAGTCATAGGAAAAGGTGCCGAGCTGATGATCATCAAGGCGCTGAGGTTCGTGATCTGACCTTCTCTGCTAATTTAATACCTAGCAGCAGTTAATTGGGTTTTAAAATGTGAAAGTGGAATTAGTGAAAAACAATGGGTGGAGGGTTCATTGAACAATATCCTGCTATTTCTGAGCTTGGAATTTACAAACTCCACATTTGTATTTTTGTTTAAAATTGCATGTTTTTATGTAATCAAAATCTTTAAAGTGCCTTAATTTTTATAACGCTCTCAACTATGGTTCCTGAGACCTATTAACCCTTTATGAGCATGCGGTGTTTTTCTGACTATGTGTGAACTCTAATTTTTTCTCCTTGCCATGTCGATATGGCTATTTTTAAATTCAGTTTTCTTTGCAATACATAACTATATTGGATTTCAATATTTGTTTAATGGGAAGGTGATGATCAGGGTTGCAGTTCAATCTTAAGTCATATAAAGGGTAAACCAGAAACTTGAAGTATTATGCCATAATTTTGCTCACTGTACTTTTTTGAATTTTGAGACCATGAAGTATGCTTGATTTGTTTTTTTGAACTTTTTTGTGCGAAATAGCTTGAATGCTCTACTTAACTACCCAAGTTTTGATATTTTTAGTCATTTAAAATAACGTAGTCCCGGGTATTGAATGGTTTATTAATGCATTTTTCTAATGGGAACAATTTCTTACGTTTCTTGTTTTACAGAGAGAGGCAGCTTTTCAGGTAAGCATTGCTGCCCCTAGGCGGCTGCTCCAGTTTGCCATGCGAGATGCTGTTGCTACCGTGAAGCCCTCTAATGGAGCTAAGGAGCCCCTTTCAAAGCGTCTTCGTTCGGTAGTTTCTACGTCCAATAGTGACACAATTAGTCATCCTAGGCGGCTTCAATCCATCGCAAAAGTGCCAAATCCCATGGCAACTGTTATTAAGGCTGTGTCGGAGGCAGCTGAGGATGTGATAAGAGTTAAATCCTCCAGTGTTTTTGATCGACTTGGTCGTCAATCTCGTGATGTGGATTTAAAAGAGTCCAGTGGTCAAGTTGCAGAATATGGAGTAACGGCTGTAGAGGACCATAAATATGGGGATATGAATCACACACAAGATCGACCATACTCTGCCACCTATCTTGAGAGTAGCAATTATAGTGGGAAATATACTCCCATTGAGGCCATGTTCGATGCTGAAACTGGATTAGCATCAGATTCTACATCTGAAAGTGAAGATGTTACTATTCTGGGCCACAAAGTATTTGATGATTCTTGGACTGCAGAATCAGGAGTAAGAAAGGGAGGCAATTTGCGGACTGCACCATTCAGAGTAGTTGAGAATGTTGATGATGAACGCATGACAAAATACAAACAGAAGCATCAACCTTCCTTAGTTGCAAATTCCTCACGTGACATTGTAAATATCTCTGTGAATGTTAATACTTGGAAACCGCCTCACTATCAAGACCCAGGGCAAATTGCTGAATCTGGTGGTCAAAAGTTTTTGCAGGAGAGTGAGTTACGAGGTACCAGATCTGCTGTGCAAGTAACGGAGAATGGCGAGCCAGTCACTATTGTTAACCAACAGAAAAAGCCTGCAGCACACCTTCAAAAAGAGTTCCAGAAACCATCTGCTAATGGTGGGCTCTCTTTTCTGGTCTCTGGCTCTGCTATTAAAATGATAATTAGTTTGTACGGTGCTTTTGTTCATCTCTTTTCTTTCTATTTTTGAGGTTTCTCCTTCAATTTTGTTCCCGTGTATGATTGTCAACAATCCGTTGTCATTCCGGGATCTTACTTTATTTTCTTCATTGACTTTTTGATTCTATATAATTTTCTCATTTTACCTTATGCAGGCCTTGCTGCCACTCGCCCTTTAGAGGATGCCGATGCTCGAACCATTTTTGTTAGCAATGTAATAAATCACCCTTTTGTTGCTTCTACGAAGAACTGGTGACTGTTTATCACCTTACGTTAATTTTCAATTACAGGTTCACTTTGCTGCTACAAAGGATAGTCTGTCTAGGCATTTTAACAAGTTTGGAGAAGTGGTAAAAGTCATTATAGTAACCGATGCAACCACCGGGCAACCCAAAGGGTAAGGCATTACAATGGTTTTTACCTCAGCTATCTCTTTTTGTTACCTCTACTGCAGACGACAAATTTTCCTTTGTTACTTTTTAATAAATTAATTGATTGCAATTGGAGCAGGTCGGCTTATGTGGAGTTCATGAGAAAGGAAGCCGCAGAGAATGCATTGTCTCTTGATGGGACGTCGTTTTTGTCTAGGATTCTTAAGGTACCAGTCTTATTTCTGACATTTTGATCTCTAGTATGAATCATCACCCAAAGAAAAAAAAAATGTTTATAAACTTCACATTTTTAGTTTTTTAGCTTTCTTTCTTCAAGTCCTGCAGTTAACATTGGTTTTTTAAATGAGTCCAATGTTCTTTTGGTTCGATAGTTGTGTGGGCCAGTTCACATCTCACGTGTATATAGTGTTCTGGGCCTTGTTTGCTGATATTTTTTTCAGTTTTTTTTTAACTGGATTGTTATTCAAGTTTATGGGTTCTTTTCACTTAATCAGTGAATTTTTACTGGTGTTTCCATGCCTAACTATGCAGAGAGCGAAAGTTCAGTAATGACTGTTTCTTAATGAAAAAAATGGCAGTAGACATCTAGAAGCAAACATAAAAACTGTGCAGGCTCCTTCCAGTTTGGGCTGCTTTATTTTTGTTTAGCCCACCTTTGTTCTTTCTTATATCTTAATGAAAGTTTGGTTTCTCATCAAGAAAAATATTCGATAGTCTTGGTTGCGTTTGGTTTTAACTAGTTCTTTCACTGATATTATAATTGTAACATTTTTATGTTGATGCTAAAACCCCACAAGACAATACTAGCATGATATGATTTAGTCGAGTTACGCACGGTGTCAGATTGATTGGAATCCACAAGTGTCAGATCGATTAGAATCCCCAGTGTTGGATTCAACTAATAAACCTACATATATTTGGTTGATTTGTCAATGCAGGTCGCAAGGAAAAATGCATCACAACCAGAAGGTGCTTCAATTGTTACCTGGCCTCGTGCTGTGCGTGGCTCACCATATCCTACTCCTAGATTTAGCAGAGTTCCTTTCCCACGGGGCGTTCCCGGTGGATTTAGGCCTCGTCCTCCCATCAAACTTGGTGCCAGGAGCATGCAGTGGAAACGGGATAGTCAGACCACAACTACTACTGATAATGGTGCTTCTCTCTATGGTATTTCTGTACCCTCAACTGGTGCTCGTAGTCTCACCTACGTTCGAACAGAGCCTAAGCCAGCAGACAAGTAGGAAACACTTGATTGAGATGAGAGTTATTTTCTCCTCAAGAAATTGTTCAAAATTATTTTGCAAAAGAGAATCACGAAGATCAAGTATGACCCCCACAATTTTTTTTTTTTTTTTTTTTTTTTTTTTTTTTTTTTTTTTTTTTTTTTTTNGAAGTTTTAGCAGTTTTAGGAGGAATGTTTCTTTTTTGTTTCCATCGAGGAATTGATATTTGGTGAGTTGCTTGGAAACTCATGATGGCGGTTCAGATGATTTCTTAATTTTAAGTTCCCCTCTCCCATTCAGAATTCTAATTCAGCTACTAGATTAAAATTTGTGTATAGAGTAACACTAGACGTTTTTTTTTTTTTTTTTTTTTTTTTTTTTTTTTTTTTTTTTTTTTAAAAAAAAAAAAGAAAAAGAAAAATAGAGTTTACATGAGAAGAAAATGAATGAATAAATTTACCTTGTTTGTGTATCAGCATGCCTCTGTAATGTATTTTTGCATGGTGGGCCACATGTCACGGTCGTGCTCGTCCAAGGCATGGGACCTGTTGCCCATGGCCTGCTCATGACAAGTCAAACCTTATGTCTTTTCATGTTTTCTTTTTATATTTCTAGAGACATTTTGAAAAAATTATGTCTAGGCCTGCCAGACATGAAATGTCTCTGTTGCGCTCGGACTCGCACCACGACGAATCGGGTTGTTTGGGAATGCAGCCGCAATCGGGCGGTAAATTCTGTGGGCCTCCACCAGAGTTTTCTCTGGCTTCATCCCGCTCAGGCATAGTTCACCATCTTTCGGGTCCCGACAAGCATGCTCACACTCGATCCCTTCTCAAAAGAGGTCGGTCGGTGGTGCAACCCACAAAGGGATCTCACCAGTCATTGATCTCACCAGTCAACTTCCTTGCACCTTACGGATGTGACTAGTTGTCAACTTCTCCCTTCCCAAGATTATATAGTTGCTACTCTCTTGCTTACTCTTTCAAAAACCTTCTCTTAAACCGAGGCTAGAGGCTTGAGCATACGTTGCTTGGCCGTAGGCGATGTAAGCTCACTTGTCGTTGGCATCAATAGTCTGCTGCCATCAATAGTGCGATTGTGACACCACACACCTTACAAATCATTTTACGCCAAGAAAGGCCAATACAGTATTGAAAGCAAAGGCAACAGTACAGTAGAAGGAAATGCAGAGCCATGATGCCAGCAGCCATGAGTTTTCGAACTCAAATTTAAATGTTTTAAACACTAATTACTTAAATAAACAAAGCACTAATATTTAACTTTAAAATGTAAGTATATATAACTTTACTTAAATTAAATTACAAACAAATTGCCATGATCTTGGTAAATATAACATTTACAGAATTATATGTATTGATGACTTAGTATAATATTTTCAATTTTGAATGAATGATGCAACAAACAAAATGGAGCAAAATGATTGATGAAAATATTTTTCTAGATAGCAACTCATGATGCTTATCATTAAGATTTTTTTTTTTTTTTCNTTTGGTGGTTCTTGATTCTCCGTGCATCATGGTGGAGGAAACTGAGAAAGAAAACGAAGGGAAGTTTTAGCAGTTTTAGGAGGAATGTTTCTTTTTTGTTTCCATCGAGGAATTGATATTTGGTGAGTTGCTTGGAAACTCATGATGGCGGTTCAGATGATTTCTNTCCCTTCTCAAAAGAGGTCGGTCGGTGGTGCAACCCACAAAGGGATCTCACCAGTCATTGATCTCACCAGTCAACTTCCTTGCACCTTACGGATGTGACTAGTTGTCAACTTCTCCCTTCCCAAGATTATATAGTTGCTACTCTCTTGCTTACTCTTTCAAAAACCTTCTCTTAAACCGAGGCTAGAGGCTTGAGCATACGTTGCTTGGCCGTAGGCGATGTAAGCTCACTTGTCGTTGGCATCAATAGTCTGCTGCCATCAATAGTGCGATTGTGACACCACACACCTTACAAATCATTTTACGCCAAGAAAGGCCAATACAGTATTGAAAGCAAAGGCAACAGTACAGTAGAAGGAAATGCAGAGCCATGATGCCAGCAGCCATGAGTTTTCGAACTCAAATTTAAATGTTTTAAACACTAATTACTTAAATAAACAAAGCACTAATATTTAACTTTAAAATGTAAGTATATATAACTTTACTTAAATTAAATTACAAACAAATTGCCATGATCTTGGTAAATATAACATTTACAGAATTATATGTATTGATGACTTAGTATAATATTTTCAATTTTGAATGAATGATGCAACAAACAAAATGGAGCAAAATGATTGATGAAAATATTTTTCTAGATAGCAACTCATGATGCTTATCATTAAGATTTTTTTTTTTTTTTCATATTTTGTTATGAAATACTACCTATGAGTCGATCCTGTTCTAAAATACTACCTATGAGTCGATCCTGTGGCGCGGCCAGAGTCTTGGTCTCCTCCCACTACTTGGAAGCTTACGATACTACTTCATTATCTATCACTCGAGTATTTAGCATTGCAAGGCAGTCTTTGTTGATTCACACAGTGATGCTTTCAGCTATTGGACTCTTGCTATCTAGGGACACTCCACTACTTCAACATAATACTTGTCTTGCTTTCCCAGAACCCTATTTTCACGATATAGGGTGCTCCCATTTTCCTCACCGCTACTATTGAAAAGTAATTATCCTACTACTAAATTTTTGACAAATTTCTAGAATAAATGTCCAATATTATTTTATTTAATAAATTGGGAGAAAGGATAAACTATTATTTAAGCTATCTTGTGATTTTTTTTCAATTTATTTAAGTAAATAATTAATTTATTTTTTCGAACCAAAAAAAAAAAAAAAAAAAAAAAAAAAAAAAAAAAAAAAAAAAAAAAAAAAAAAAAAAACGAAGCTTATTAAAGAAATATATTATTGATTATTTAAAACTATTCTCATTAAACAAAATCTACCAATAATCGCACCCATAAAGTAGATAATGTCAACAACACATGAACCAATAATCTCTCACTCCAATCCCTTCCCCCGCTTGAAGCCAATTCTTCTGATCATTGCAAGTAGTAGGCCGCGACGGAGAGCAACGAAGCGCCGATGAGAGAGCCGATTGCCGGAAGGCCGGCGGTGGCGCCGCTGGTTGGTCCAGGTGCTGGAGCCGCTGCCTCATCATGAGCAACGACGGCGCTGACGGTTGCGGCAGCGAAGAGAATGGCGCAGGTGATCTTCTTCATCTCCATTGCGATTTTTTGTTGTTTGGTTGTGGCGTTGTCCGGTGACGAGGAACTCGAACGATTCAACAATCACCGAAAAACGCCTTCGCTTTGGAGATTGCTGCCTGATGAAATGAGATGGAATCCATGGAATTTATAGGTGGAAACTCGAGCGATTTTCGGTGGAAGGTTAGTTCCTCTATCCTTTGAGCTTGAATTGCAGAGCTAAAATTAGAAAAACCTTCCTGATTTACAGGGGAACCAGAAGAGGCCATTCGTGGAGGAAAAATTAGGGAATTTTGGGAAATTAGGTTTGAAATTAAAAATTTTATTATAAAATTCACAAAGCTCTAATTTATATATTATTTATTTGTTGCAACTAATATTTTATATTTTTTTTTTTATGATTTTTTAGATAATTTAAGGCCCTCCCTATATATATTTTTAAAATTTAGGATTTATATTTTCTAATTGATAAGGCATTGTATTTAATTATCTTTGGTTATATGACAATGTCGAACTAAGATGTTACAATTATAATTAGTTTATGTTAAAATTATAAATTAGTTTATGTTAATTTGTGTTTGAATGGTTATAGATTTTTTTTTTTAATATTAAACTATTGTGTTTGAATATTTGTTGGAGGATGTCTGCTAATTTAGAGAATGATGTGTTTATAAACAAAGAATACTCTCTAAATTAGTATGAAGTCTTTTGGCATGCTCAAAATAAAGCCATGAGAGCTTGAGTCGTGTTCTTCTAACATTATTAACATTGGTACTCTTACTCTTAGTTAGGATATTCTTCCATTCTCACGAATTAGTCTAGAGAGCTGCCATTTTTTACAATTCATCAACATTACATCAATTAAGTTCGTTTGGATTGGGGGAGAAACAAAGAAACAAATAACAAAGAACGAGGTATCAAACATCAAATTACGAGCAAGATACCAAGAAATCAGATCAGGAACCAAATTTTCTTATAAAATTTCTGAAATATATATGCATAAGCACAATTAAACTCTCGAACCAAAACACACATCCAAATCCTCAACTACACAGAAGAAAATTGAATTGAAGGAAAGGAACAGAGCATCTCTTAGTCTCTGCACATTTAACTCGAACATCATCTTTTCAATTTTCAAGAAGACTCTCGCAACAACTAAATCAGCACAACAATCACACTCATCCAAATTTTAATAAACGAAAGAAAGAAACAAGAGAATCGAAGAATGTATACAGATAGATCAGAGTCCTGAACTTCGAAATCTAGAGATTAACAAAAAAAAAAAAAAAAAAAAAGNAAAAAAAAAAAAAAAAAAGAAAGTTCATCTACCTGGTGCTGCAAAGAACACAATCCACAGCCATCAACCGATCATGCCTAGTTCGCGGATACATCCGATTAGTATACGTTCTAAACTTCCGAAATATGTCCTCTATGGTCTCGACGAAGAGATTGAAGCTCCGGAGCCGAGAAAGCCACCGTAAAGAAGAACTGCGACATCGCTAATGAATCTTGGAATCACCGACAAAATTCAAAAGGAATCTGTAGAAATAGGAAATGAGACTGGATTTTGAGGCTTCTCTTAGAAAATTGGAGGAGAGAGAGAGAGATGAGAGGGAGAGGGATACTGGAGAGGTTGCAGAATGGAGTTGATGCATGGTGGAAGACTTTTAAATAAATATTTTAGTTATATATTTTTCAATTATATTAAAAAATCATTTAACTATTTAAATTTTAATTTCTTTTTTATCTGTTAACTTTTTCGAAGGTTGAAAAAATTGAATATTTAGATATAAAAATTTTAAAAAAATGAGTTTTATTATATTTAAAATTTTAAAAATTAAACAATTAAAGGTGTAATTTAAGGCACTAGGTTATATACGTGTCAAGATATGGTTCCTGTTTGATGAAAGAAGGTGCATTGTGGCGGGTGATTTTAGCGCTGAAGTAANTGTTAATGCTAGTGTAAATAAAGCTGGTTTCTAACTGTTTCTCTGATTTTGTATTGAGTATGGTTTATCACTTCAATANATATATTTTTCAATTATATTAAAAAATCATTTAACTATTTAAATTTTAATTTCTTTTTTATCTGTTAACTTTTTCGAAGGTTGAAAAAATTGAATATTTAGATATAAAAATTTTAAAAAAATGAGTTTTATTATATTTAAAATTTTAAAAATTAAACAATTAAAGGTGTAATTTAAGGCACTAGGTTATATACGTGTCAAGATATGGTTCCTGTTTGATGAAAGAAGGTGCATTGTGGCGGGTGATTTTAGCGCTGAAGTAAGTCTTGTTGTTGCCGAAACAACAGCTTCCACTTTCTCTCTTCGCAACTCGAAACTCGAATCCAAACTTTTCTCCTCAACCTGTAATCGATCACTGCGTTTGAGAAATGGCGTTGGCTAGTCGCTTGCGATCCACCATCCCCGTCCTCAGCAAGTTTTTGAGATCCGAATCGTCCTGCACTCCGGTACTGGTACACCTACCACTCCTCGCCTATTTATCTTCTCAGTCGCTCATAGTTATTTCCNAATGTGCTTATCAACTGGCTGCAGCTCTCAAGGACTTATGCCGCTACTTCAGGGAAACATGAACAAAAAGTGAAGGTAGGTGAACGATTACTTTTGTTTTCCCGAATAGATTTTCAGAATTACTATTAGATATCCTCTTTTGAANCCGGTTTTAGATTGTGAATATGCTTATCCTTGGTTTTTTTTTTTTTTTTTTTTTTTTTTTTTTTTTTTTTTTTTTTTTTNTTTTTTTTTTTTTTTGGCCTCATTGATGTCGGATTTGTGGCGAAATGTGGAGGTCTTGTATTCTATATTGTTGATTTAGGATTTTATGAATTTATTATCTATTTGGTCGCCTGGAAAAGAGAATCATGATCGGGACGAGATAATGCTGATTATCTGAGCTTGTGGACTGTATATGTTGAATTCGCTTGATTTGGAACACATAGGGAATAGGTCTTTTGGTTACTTCTAGTGACAGGTTAGGGTAGCCGTGGAAGTTGTATAAACTGGTAAAATTAGGGAATAATGTTTTGGGTGGTGTTGCATTCTTAGCAAATAGGAAATGCCATTTTTTTTTCCATGTTTAATCGAGGACTAAACAAATTTCATGAGGTATTTGCAGATTCTATTATCAGTTTTCCTTCTGAATCTGTTAATGCTAGTGTAAATAAAGCTGGTTTCTAACTGTTTCTCTGATTTTGTATTGAGTATGGTTTATCACTTCAATAATGTGCTTATCAACTGGCTGCAGCTCTCAAGGACTTATGCCGCTACTTCAGGGAAACATGAACAAAAAGTGAAGGTAGGTGAACGATTACTTTTGTTTTCCCGAATAGATTTTCAGAATTACTATTAGATATCCTCTTTTGAACTCATAGTGCATGCGCCAGATATGTTTCTTTCTGGAATTCACGTACAAGCGTGCTTTCTTATTTGCTGCATTTCAGATGCCTCTTGCTTTGTTTGGAGGGTCTGGAAACTATGCCTCTGCTTTGTATATAGCTGCAGTAAAAGCTAATTCTCTAGACAAGGTGGAGTCTGAGCTTTTTAATCTCGTTGAGGCTATTAAGAAAAGTCCTACATTTGCTCAGTTCACAATGGACCTGTCTGTTCCAGCTGAGACTAGAGTTAAAGCTATCGATGAAATTTCTGCTGAAGCAAAATTTTCAGAGGTTGTTAAGAACTTTTTGGGTAGGATTGTCTACACTTCTTTAGTTGTGCGGATGAAAAATGTATTTTTCTTTTGGTTTTTGATATCAGTTATTACAATGCCTCCGTCTCACAATTGGGTCCACATCATGCTGAACAATCTGTCTGTTAATGTGTATTTCTTTTTCTATGCTAATTGTAAAATCTTAATTGCATCATTTCATATCCTATATAGATTTGGCTTGAGAGGTTTGAGGATTTTTGCCTTTCATGATTGAAGAAGTGAGTTTTATTCTATAGGATTTTTGAGATGGTTGATTCTGTTTTTTTTGTTCCCTTGACTCAAGAAGTTACATTTTGTTCTAATGGCTGAAGTTCTCATGCCTTGCAATCATTGATAATGGCAATTAAAATGCATCAATTACAGGCTTACATGCATTCTCTTACCTGGAATTATTCTGATTATTTATTGTAGTTGTGTTGGCTGAGAATGGGAGGCTGAGATATATAGATAGCATAGCAAAGAGATTTTTGGAGTTGACTATGGCTCATAAGGGAGAAGTTAAAGCAGCTGTTACAACTGTTATTGTAAGTTTCTCTTTCACTTTCACTTTCACTTTCCATTTTGTTTTATTTTATTTTATTTTTAAATCTAGGTAAAAATCAGATTCTTATCTATGAACTTCAGCGTGCAATGTGATTGAATACGTTTAGCATAAACTTATGCAAAAGTGATATTTATGTACAAAAGTATGACCTATTTAAATTCAGCAACTGATTTGTGGATGTCGTGGGATGCCTTTTCTATGTGTCTTGGGAGCCTTGTCAAATTCTTTACTTTCATTTTTATTTCTATTTTTAGCTTACTGATACTGGCAATTCGTTGATCACGGATGAAAATGTCAAGAGACAATACTTGAAGTAAATGTAATGACATTTAAAATGAGAGGGTTTTTATTGAACTACCACACAGCTTTCAATTCTTTATAGTTTTTTTATCCGTTATATATTTCAAATTAGGATTTCAAAGTTCTCACCGAAAAAGAAAATGAAAGATTAAATTGTATAGTACTCGATGCACATGATAACTGATTGGTTTTTTACCAGCCCATTCCACCACAAGAAGAGAACGAACTGAAGGAGACATTGCAAGATATTATTGGACAAGGCAAGAAGGTTAAGCTCGAGCAAAAGGTACTTTGGTTGGAAATGTTTTAGGTTTTGAATTTTATGAATGTAGCTGCATGCCTTTCGAGAAATTCTAACCGTGCTTTTGTATTTGCCAGATTGATCCCAGCATACTTGGTGGTCTAATTGTAGAATTCGACGAGAAAGTATTTGACATGTCTATTAAAACCCGGGCACGTCAATTGGAGAGGTTCTTGCGCCAACCTGTTTCTCTTGATGGCCTCTAGAAGGATGTTTAACTTCTGTGTCACAGTGTCATCATCTGAAGCTATTTGACATCTTTTTTTTCTTTTTCCTCGATTATTTTTGTTACATTTTTACCTCAACTTGATATGATGGTACACCACCATCTAGATGGAAATAAGAGTTTCAGCTTTTTATGTAGATTATAATCTTGTAAGAGTTACTTGGTTTAAGAGTATCTTATTCCTGGATACTAAGTTTACTCCCAAATAACGACCAGTCTAACGTTATCAACAGAGTCTTGGCTTCATATCTTACTGTCCAATTGTTCCTTCGAGGTTGAAAATAAAGATTGTTCTGTGATTGCTTCCTTTTGTTATGGAACCATCACTCAAAACAACAAATTCAACATATTGTGCTATTTGAAATTGCTTCCGGATTCTTCACTAAATTGGAGAAACAATCGATTGTACGATATAATCTCAATGAGAAATGTTAAAATATCTTCATTAGTCTATTGCATATGAATTATTTTCACTTACTTTTCAGTTTGTGTGGACTTGATTCACAACATTTCATAAGTTCTCTGACCGACCATGTGTGCTTTTACATGCGGTGTTATGACAAGTTAAAGCCTCCATTTTTGACCGACTTGGATCCTTCCCTCATGCAATGAACTTGAGTTGTTCTTATTACAGCCTTTGGATTGGGTATGTGTTATAGAGAGTAAAATGCAAGCATATTCTTCAATGAATACAAACTTCTCATCTTAGTGTTCAGCATAAAGTTGCTTTACATTTAGGATGGAGTCCAATGATTTCATTGTGTTAATTTTGTCGTATATTTTTCCTTTGCCTTTTGTGGATGCTGATGAAGTTCAATGATTTTCTAGTATGTTATTTTTGCATCTATTTTCCTTTGCCTTTTCTGGATTCATCACCAAATGCCATTTGCTATTCCTGGGAGATAAAAAGCTGGTCTTCTTTTGTAGCACTGAGATCTGCTTTTGCATATGATGACAGCATCTCTTGGAGTCTCATCAGATGCATAGAGGTACTTTCTCAATATCAGCATTAATAGGAAAGACATTCACCTTTTCTCTGATGGTTTTTCTGAGTACTTCAACTTTTCATATCATGATTTCTTGTTGAATAGCTTTTGTTTTGATATGAATTCAAGTTAACAAAAAAAAAAAAAAAAAAAAAAAAAAAAAAAAAAAAAAAAAAAAAAAAAAAAAAAAAAANAGTAGGATGTTGCTTTGTGTTGGATCATAATCATGACTTGGATTTTTCGTACAGCTGTATCTAGATAGAAATAGAATGCTTTTTTGAACATTTGAGTAGCTTTGGAGTTTACCACTTGCTTTTTTCCTCAGAAAAATTTATGTAGTCTCTTTCAGGAAAAAAAAAGAAAAAAAGAAAAAAATGAAAAACTAAGGGAAGCTCAGACTAGAATAATTTATTTTCCCTAACAATCTCAGAATGACAAGGACCTATACAACTGTTTTCTCTGAGAAAATGACTGGGAAATGATGGTGGATTTTCCATGATCATATGGTGCATAGATTGATTTTCTTTCTCTCAAACTTAGCATGCAGGGAGAGGGATTAGGTAGATGAAGGAATTGCTTAATAAAGACTTCCTTGACAGAAATGGGCTTCTTCTTGTTTCTGTCTTTCTCTGTGATTTACATTGGATACCAATTTTTTAGCATGAACTGTATGAATCTTTGAATGCACACGAACTGTGTTTATCAGAAAGGATCTAAACTTGAAAATCTGTTTTGATCAGGTAAGAAAGAAGTGGAATGAATAGGGAAGGGTGATGAATACGTATGAAATACTTGTATAATTCTTATGCACATTTCAAGCAATTGACAGCAATGATGGGTATGCTTTTGGATAAGAATACACAAATACCACGTAGACAATCAATTAGGCTACCTAGATTGCTTGAAATTGTTGTTGGTAATGAAAGAATTTGAGTTACTGTTGCAATTAATGGAGCTAACTATTTGATGGGTCGTGTTATCTTTTAACTGATGTAGCAAGCAATATCTCTGTTCATGTTACTTTAGTATCAAGAATGCTCGCAAACTGATTTTACCATATTTATTGGGCTAATTCTTTTGATTATTGGCATTGCCCTTTGCACCCACTTCAATTATTTTAGATCTGTTCGATTACATGTTTGGCTTTCCTTTTTCCTTCTCTTTGAGAGCAGAAAATAAGTACCAGATGCTGGAATGGCACACCAATATTATAAGATCTTTTCCTGGAAAAACTCGGGGCATTGAAGGCCCCACTACTTGCCGTATGCTTTTACGGTCCACCTTCTCAGGGAAGTTTGATTCTCCAAGTAAGTTCTAAAAGACAACAATGTTTCAAGTTATTAAGTTCATTGGAGGTTGAACCAAATACTTTCTAGGGTGCTCTTCAAAATCTCACCATCATTTCTATGGCATGTTTTACATGCGACGTTGAAGATATTAGGCTAAAAGAAAGGAATAGAATTGGCTAGATTAACTTTCATTGAATTAGAACATAATCAATCTATCTATTTGTACCTGTGGGTCAACAAGAAGATGTAGTTCATGTTGTGAAGAAATCTGTTCAAGAGGAGATGAAAGGAGATCTTCATGCAAAGAATGAGTGGACAATCTCCAATTGAAGGGATCAATATTTGGAAAAAAAAACGAAAACAGAAACATTTATCAAATTGTGGAAACAGTAAAAAAACACATCCCAAAGTACCCAAGTACATTCATGTACTCTCTCTCTCTAGGTTTATTCTTCATAGTCACGTGTCTTTAGCGAGAGAGAGAGAGAGAGAGAGAGAGAGAGATTATTATGTGAAGTGGAAGCAAAACTGTAGTTCTTTGTTATATAGAAGACAATGATTACCTTGTGAGTGAAGAAAAATGCAAAAAAAAGACAAGAATTGAGTCAAAGACAAGAAGACCTACCATCCCCTTCCCTCTCTCTCTCTCTCTCTCTCTCTCTCTCTGTTCACAAAGAGACACATACACAAATGGAGGTCCCCCTCCAATCCGTTTTCCACTCCACCTAGCAACCAACCAACACAATCTTCTCTCTCTCTCTCTCTCTCTCTCTTTCTGGACACAAATATGCACAATTCAAATTCATGTTCTTCAAGCAACAAAGGCGTCCCCAACCATCTCCATCATCATCACCCTTACCACGCCATGAAGCCTTCTATTTTTCTCTTTCTTTTTTCTTTTTCCTCTCTACGCACACACATTAGATATATGTGTATATATATATATATATATATATATATATATATATTCAATTCTCCATGCAGGGACCAAACCCAGTTAGGAAAAGAGAGGAAAAGTGAAGAGAAAAGAAGAGAAGAGAAGAGAGAAGAATGAGGAAACCGGAGGCGGGTCTTGGGAAAGAGAATGTGGAGAAGAACAAGTACCGGAAAGGCCTGTGGTCGCCGGAGGAGGACGAGAAGCTGATGAGGTATATGTTAAGCAATGGACAGGGGTGTTGGAGTGACATTGCTAGGAATGCAGGGCTTCAGAGATGTGGCAAGAGTTGTCGTCTTCGTTGGATTAATTACCTTAGACCCGACCTCAAACGNCACATCCCAAAGTACCCAAGTACATTCATGTACTCTCTCTCTCTAGGTTTATTCTTCATAGTCACGTGTCTTTAGCGAGAGAGAGAGAGAGAGAGAGAGAGAGAGATTATTATGTGAAGTGGAAGCAAAACTGTAGTTCTTTGTTATATAGAAGACAATGATTACCTTGTGAGTGAAGAAAAATGCAAAAAAAAGACAAGAATTGAGTCAAAGACAAGAAGACCTACCATCCCCTTCCCTCTCTCTCTCTCTCTCTCTCTCTCTCTCTGTTCACAAAGAGACACATACACAAATGGAGGTCCCCCTCCAATCCGTTTTCCACTCCACCTAGCAACCAACCAACACAATCTTCTCTCTCTCTCTCTCTCTCTCTCTTTCTGGACACAAATATGCACAATTCAAATTCATGTTCTTCAAGCAACAAAGGCGTCCCCAACCATCTCCATCATCATCACCCTTACCACGCCATGAAGCCTTCTATTTTTCTCTTTCTTTTTTCTTTTTCCTCTCTACGCACACACATTAGATATATGTGTATATATATATATATATATATATATATATATATATTCAATTCTCCATGCAGGGACCAAACCCAGTTAGGAAAAGAGAGGAAAAGTGAAGAGAAAAGAAGAGAAGAGAAGAGAGAAGAATGAGGAAACCGGAGGCGGGTCTTGGGAAAGAGAATGTGGAGAAGAACAAGTACCGGAAAGGCCTGTGGTCGCCGGAGGAGGACGAGAAGCTGATGAGGTATATGTTAAGCAATGGACAGGGGTGTTGGAGTGACATTGCTAGGAATGCAGGGCTTCAGAGATGTGGCAAGAGTTGTCGTCTTCGTTGGATTAATTACCTTAGACCCGACCTCAAACGTGGAGCATTCTCTCCTCAGGAAGAAGAGCTTATTGTCCATTTGCATTCCCTTATTGGCAACAGGTCCTCTCTCTCTCCCTCTCTATTCTCTCTTCTTTCTCCTCTCTTGACACATTTTTCTTGATGCCCACTTGAGAGTTTCAAATGGGTTTTTAGGAGAAACAACTAAAGACAATGATGAAGAACCTTTTCCTTCCCCTAATATTCATGAAGAATACCTCTCAAGCTTGTTATCACATGTGTTGTTTCTGTTTATATACATTGAGTTATTATGGTTAAATTATCACTAAATCTTAAATGCTCGAGTGAAGAGATTCCTTTGACATCTCTCGAATGTTCATTGTTTTGAAAAATGTCATTTGCTCTAGCTTTATTTAGAAATGTTATTGGTGTAATATGATACGATATTTGGCTTTAGATGGTTTAAACAGAGACAATGACATGGATTTCATGTCATGTTATAATATCATTCCTTGTTCCAGAAGCAATGATATTTTGAATCCATTCTTTCTTTGAATCCCAAAGACTAATGAACTTGTTTTCTTGAATAGGTGGTCTCAAATTGCATCCCGTTTGCCTGGACGTACCGACAACGAAATAAAGAATTTTTGGAATTCCACATTAAAGAAAAGGTTAAAAAACAACCTCTCCTCCACACCATTCAGCAACCACGAATCATCGGATCCTAGGTTGGACATGATGTTTGGAGGGATAATGGCGATGCAAGAACATGACATCATGAGTATGAACATGAGCATGGATTCATCATCGACCTCGTCATCATCTTCCCAGCTTCCATTTTCTGCCACAGGACACAACTCCTTCGACGGTTCATCCATCCCTTTCCTAGACAACAACTTCGAAATGGCATCCATGGTTGGTGCCACCAATGGCTTTCTGCAGGCACCGGGAGGGTGCGCGACAGAAATGGGAATGAGAATGATAATGGAAGAGCGACTTAGCTATGGAAGTTTGGAGGCTCAAAGATCAATGGAGCTTGAAAGGGAAGTGCTATGCCTTCCACATGAAGAGATGAACAACAGAAGCAATTTTGATGAGTATTTGGGTACAAATGATCAGAATTTGAATGTGGAGGAGATGTTTGGAGACATGGGAAGCCATGGACAAGTACAAGAAAGCTTGAAGATGGGTAATGAATGGGATGTGGAGAGTTTTATGCAGGATATATCCTCATTTCCTCATTTTCTTTGATCTTCAATCTCCACCCCCTCACTCTACAAATCTTCATTTACTTTAGAATTTTTTTCAAAAAAAGCTTTTCGAACCCATTTGTTTAAGGGAGTTTTTGAGAAACCAACCCCTAAAAATTTTATATATTTCCCCATATATGATGATTTCTTATCTCTCAATAAAACCCCATAAATTTTTTTTTAAAAAAATTGAATAAGAAAATTAGTTTTGTTCTTTGGCTGGCCATGGTTGAAGCCCTACGAATGAAAATGGAAAAGAGGTTTCTTTTGGTTTAGGTGTTGTGTTCTTGGGAGGCTCAAGAAGTTGATTCCCAAATTCTGCAGCTGAGAGAGTTAGAGAGAAGGTAGTGCCTTTTGCATTGCAAAACAAAGCACTTTTGTTGCCCAAACTTGAGAGAATTTTGAGTAAGTTTGTGTAGCTTCAAAGCATGGTCTTTTCTTAGTATCATTGTTGTTTCATCATTTATATGTACAAAACCAAATATACATATTCGATCACATTTCTCGTTGTTGAACTTAAAAAAAAAAAAAAAAAAAAACGATTATTATCCCGATATAATAATTTGAAATAATATCAAATGACTGTATTGTAACTTAGTATAAATTTTATATATCATTTCCATTATACATTTAGTTTTTAAGATCAAAGAATTCAGTGAATTTCCGAGTATTATTTTTCATACCTCATAAGGGATAACTTAAAGTTTGAGATTTTATTTTTAAGATTAATATATATCACTTTAATCCATTATTACTATAAATCAACATCAACCAATAGCCTAGTTACTTCAAGTCACATGCATGCAACATAGCAACATGTTATCAAGTATATATTAAAAATATTATTTTTAAATTTAGTATTTAAACTTTAATTTTATAATAATTTAGTCCCTACACTATTTTTAAATTTAGAATGATTTAGTTTCGGTATCATGTAACGATTTAGTCCATGTAATGTTCGTGGAAAATAACACGAGGGAAGAATTGAGTTTACATAAATAAATAAATAAATAAATAAATAAAAAGGATTATACATATTTGGGTTAACTTTGGCTCTTTAGAAAAATTTGTGACACAGTGTGGCAGATTTGTAATTTTTGTTTCAACGCTGGGTATTTATCTTACTTTCTATTATTATTACTGTTATTATCGTTATTATTATATTGTCTTTCGAAAAATAAAATAGTCAGCATTAATATTTAGCAGGCACAATCAGGCCACACGCCTCGATGACACGTGTTACAAAACCAGAAAAAAAAAACGTGGTTGAAAAGAAATTCATTATTTTCAGAAAAAGAAAAAAAAGTAAATATCTAAATAAAAATTGCTAATATATCCTCGAGAAATTTTGGAGGGCTAATATGCAATTAACTTGATTTATTAATTACAAAAATAATAAATCATTGTTGTACACATAGAATTGCTCAAAACAAAACATTATGATTAAGTCAGCGAAAGGAAGATGCACCTTGTTGGTATAGATAGTGATTTTTAATTATTTTAAACCTTTCTTAGCTACCTTATCCTCAGGATCTCTCTCATTCAGATGTGGTTTCTGTTCATTCATGTTCTCCTCTTTTACTCGGGTGTCGCACTCTTTCTAAAAGAAATACTTACTTTTGTACCAATAATAAAATATTAATATAATGTATATGAAATTTATTTAAAAAAATGAAAAATTCCCATATATATATATATATATATAATATGATGTGTAAATATAGAGGGAAGAGTAAATGAGAGGTATAGTTATTAAGGGTATCATAATATCTTGATGTAAAAGCAAATTAAAGCTATAAATCATTTTTATTATTTCTTACCCTTATGATCATTACCCTTTATGCCCTTCTTCTATGACTTCAAAACCAAGAAATATCTCTCTTTTTCTCCTACTTTTATTATTATTTTTAATTTCTAAATATATATATTAATCAATCGTGTTAGTTTTGTTATCATTCCTCGAGATAGTGTCATTTTTGGTGCAAAGTTAAACGTTCGACCCAGGAAGCCGACCTAGGAAGCATCCACCCGCCTCGCAGCTTTGACACCTTCCCCAACCCGACCCAGGAAGCCTCCTCCTCCCGTGGTGCACTCTCTCCCACTACTCCTCTGCCCGTAGCTCAAACCATGGGAACGAGACTGACATTGGTGAGGAGGAATAGAGAAAAAGTGGTCCGAGAACAAACTTAACAATAAATTCAGATTGACTGGATTCAATAAAAACTAATCTTAAAAAAACTCAGGTGAACGCATCTATATCACCTTCATCAATTTTTACGTTAAAGTTTTAATTTCGTCAAACGTGAAAACCCTGCATCTATATCAGCTTTATGAGCAGTTCACGGGTATTTCCTCACCATTTAAGTTGATCGATAGGTGTCAGGGTCCATCTGATAATATCAACGACATACACTCACACCATCAAAACGAAAGATCCAACCATCAAATTATTCGGGTATACACGATTCATCGAACCCAAAAAGTTGTGGTCCGAAATATTCTAAATTAGGAAAAAAAATGAAAAAAAAAAATACATAAAACATAAAAAGTTATGGCCCAAAATTGAAAAAGGTGCAATATGATATGAAATGGTGGTGGGGGGGCGCCCCGGAAGACAGCAATATGTTAGGTCTTATGTCTCATTTGTTGTAGAAGCAAATTAGAATTAGGGCATTAACGCCACCATAGCTGCTAGGCGTGGCCTTTCACCACTATGGAAACACCCATGATATGAAATCACTAACCAAACCCTTCCCCTCTAAACACTTGGGGATTTTAAAATCTTCCATTGAATCGATCGTGATCGTGATCGTGATCGTAATCGTGCGTCTGTACGAAATATGTTAGGACAATTGATATTTTTGTATTTTTCATAATCATATGATATAGTATGTTTAATTTGATCGTTTAAAGTAATGTGTATTTGCTACTGATTGTTCGTAGAAATGTTTGGTTGTATGCATGTGAGATTTCACATTGGTTGGAAATAAGAACAAAACATTTCTTATATGGGTGTGGAAATCTTTTCGTAGAGACTGACGGCGATACGTAACGAGCCAAAGCGGACAATATTTGTTAGTGGTGGGCTTGGACGGTTACAAATGATATCAGAGTTAGACACCGGGTGATGTGTTAGCGAGGACGCTAGGCCTCTAAGGGGAGTGGATTGTGAGATTTTATACCTGTTGGAGAGGGAAATAAAGCATTCCTTATATGAGTGTGGAAACCTCTCCCAAGTAGGCAACGTTTTAGAATCGTGAGGCTGACAGTAATATGTAATGGGCCAAAACGGACAATATCTGCTAGCGGTGAACTTGAGCTGTTGCAAATAGTATTAGAGCCGGATAACGGGCAGTGTGCCAGCAAGAATGCTGGCCCCCAAAGGGATGGATTTTGAGATCCCACGTAAGTTGGAAAGGAGAATAAAACATTCCTTGTATGGGTGTGGAAACTTCTCCTTAGTAGACGCATTTTAAATAGTGAGGCTAACGACGATATGTAATAGGTTAAAGCAAACAATATCAGCTAGTGGTGGGCTTAGGCTGTTACAAATGATATCATAGTCAAATATCGAGCCATATGCCAGCAAGGATACTGGCCCAAAAGAGCTGGATTGTGAGATCCAATCAGTTAGAGAGAGAAACAAAAGATTCCTTACAACGAAAAAAGAATTAATAAATTTTAAAAAATAATAATAAATATATGTCCAACGTTCCTATATTTCTACTGCTTTTCTTGATCATTATTTCTTCGTAACATTAATTTAACACACTCTTATACATTATTATAATCGATCTCTCACGAAGAGCTTATATATGAAAAATCACGAACCTGAAATAAAAATATCATATCATTATGGAAAAGAAAATATTATTTACATAAACACGAACACGTTCATCTTTTGTATATATCGATTTTGAATGTCAAAGCCATCTTCTTCCAATAACTTTCCATAGTGTGCTTAGGGTTCATGATTGGAGACGAGTACTCTAATGTCCATGTCACTTTCAATATCGGTTTGGTTCCTTAGTGATCATCAATCTCTCACTCTTTTTAAAGTCTACAATTTTCATCATCACCGGGGCCTCTTTATTTCATTATTTTCCCTAACTATGAAAAATAATGATCAAAATATACGTACAATAAAGCTTTCAACAACTGCGAAATTACATGATAGGATGAACACGACTTTTTATGTGATGCCCATATTGGTTGGGGAAGAGAATAAAACATTCTTATAAGGGTGTGGAAACCTTCTACTGGCAGACTCATTTTAAAGCTTTGAGGGGAAGCTAGGAAGGAAAAGCCCAAACATGACAATATCTTCTAGTGGTGGACTTAGGTCTTTACAAATAGTAGCAGAGCTAGATATCGGACGATGTGCCAGCCTTCTCGCTGTTTCTCTAAGGGGTAGACACGAAGCAGTGTGCCAGTAAGGACGTTGGGCCTCGAAAGGGGGTGGATTTGGTGGCAGTTCCACATCGATTGAAGAAAGGAACGAGAGCCAGCGAGGACGCTGGATCCCGAAGGGGGTGGATTGTGACGTCTTACATTGGTTGGGGAGGAGAACAAAACACTCTTTACAACGGTGTGGAAACCTTCTCCTAACATACGCGTTTTAAAGCCTTGAGGGAAAGCTCGAAAGGAAAAGGTCAATCAGGACAATATCTCCTAGCAGTAGATCTGGACCGCTCGTTTTTACGGGAACAAATCAAAATCACATCACTTCCAAATTATTTGAAACTAAAAAAAAAAAAAAAAAAAAAAAAAAAAAAAAAAAAAAAAAAAANAATTTTACAGTGGGTTAATCCTTTTGTCCACGATATATCTCTTTTATTATTATTTTATTATTAAAAAAAATATCTCCCCACCAAATGCTTTTAAATTTATAAAATAAACCTTTTTTTAGTGCTTTTTTCACTCAAGATATTTTGTGCGAATTGATTGATATGGATTTGTTTTTAAAATATTTTAATTTCGTTGGAGTAACTAATTTTATAAACCCATTTAATTCCATTTTTTATTCTACTTTTTTGGTATAATAAAATATTATTAATGGCCGTTGTATTTGATTGGTCGAGTTAATTAAATAATTATTTTTAGTGGACCGGTACGTTTTAGAATCTTAAGAATCTTTTGAGTATATTTCATCTAGAAAGCTCGAGTTTCATTTATTATAAGTATTTATTTAATTATATATAAACATGAATATTGGTTCGAGTTTAGTTAAATGAATAACTTATATTATATTATTTAATGAGTGTGAAATTTTGATCGAGATACGGATATCTTGATATCTGAATAATATATTATACTTTTTTGATACGATATAACATAGAATCTTCTTATTGATTCTTCTTTTTCATTTCTCTTTTAACGAGATATCTCAGTTAAAATATTTTTTAACTCGAAAATTATAAATAAAAAATTAAAGAAATAAATATGAGTCGAAAATATTAGAATAAGGACAAAGGAGACAAATAAATTCATTGGAGTCCCTTTGTATATCCCTTCATTAACACTTTTGTGGCCGACATCAGATTTTCTTGTTTCTTTTTTTTTTCTTTTTTCTTTTCTTTTTCTTAATTATATAATGTAATTTGTTCTTGAATTATTTAATTTTGAATATCATAAATGTTTTTTTTCATTTAAAATATTATATATTTATGTTATTTGTTTTTATTTTAATAGGTTGACCTTTTTAACAAACTCGTATTTGATTATAAAAATACTAAAAAAAATGTTAAAGATTTAAAATTAAGATAAAAATTATTTTTTTTCATAGATAAATTTTAAATTTTATATAAAATAATTTAAATTATATATATTAAATATAAATATATATTGATATTAGTTATAATTGTACGAATACCACTATAAATTGTCACAATTAATTAATTAATTAATTAATTTATTTATTTATTGTACTCTTCTAGAATATTAAAGTACTTTTGTTTTTAATTTCTTGTACGGTTTGAATAAAAAGAAGAGAGAGAGAGAGACGAAACTCTAGTTTCATCATTAATTCCATTTTCAAAGTGGAATAAATAATTATATTAATTTAATTATTGCGTAAAATCTTTTCATAAACACACTTTATATTTTTTAATTTTATATTTGATTTTTCCGTACAATTTCATCACTTTATAGCACAAAAGCAACCAAATATAATAATTCACATTAAAACTTTATCTTAAAATTAAAGATAAGATGGATATTTTGCATGTACTCTTAAAAAATGTTTTTAAAAAATTAAAAATCTCTCCTAAACCTAAACTCTATTCTTCGCTCCATCCTGCGAGCAATATGATATGGTCACGTTATACATTCATCGCTTCTTAAGAGTGAAGATTATTATCACAGACCAACACACGTCTTTCCAGCATACTTTATGTCACTCATATGTATCTTAGAAAAAATCTCGGGAGGTCACCCAATATATAAATGCTATGGAGTTTCTATGATTAAGCCACGAAAAAAGAACATGCACCTTGTTGGTATGGGTAGTAACTTTCATTTGCTTTCAAGTTTTTCTGAGTCATCTTTGCCCTTAGAATCGTTTTCGTTTGGATGTAGTTTCAGTTTATTCATGTACTCCTTCTTTACTTGTCACATGCCCATCAACTTCTGCCTTGGTTCATCCCCAAACCATATCTTACTAAGAGAGGTATCGCTCTGATACCATTTGTAACGACTCATGCCCAAAATTTGAATTTTATAATATTAGATAAATAACGTAAAAATTAGAATAAAATAAGGATTATATTTGAAGTGGAATTTATAAATATAATAAAATACAAGGAAATTTAGATGGCAATTTGCAAATACAATAGAGTTTGGAATCCTACGTAGCTCCCAATTTGGAGTTGGGAAATGAAGATTAGGTTATCTACCAACTTCAAACCACTTAGTAAGTTTAAATTATCCTAATGTATTTATATATATATATATATATATATATATATGAAAATATCATACATGCCCTCAATGTTAGGAACTTAAAATAAATATAATATATTTTTGTATAACTGTGACTCTAATATGTCATATCATTTATACGTCGTTTTTCGTAAATAAAATTATTTTAATTTTTTTTTTCAATTTAGTGTTTGAAATTTTTTAATTCAAATCCTTATATTTTAACATTTTTTAATTTAGTCGCTTAAATTTTTCATTTTACATTGAGTTTTACAATTTAATTTTTTTAATTAAAAAATCAATTTATTAGAAAAAATAAAAATATCTTATGGCGGTCTTTCATATCACATCAATAATTTTCTCATTCTGTGTAAGTGGGTTTTGTGTGGGAATGAGAAATGGTATAAAAAGGGAAGAGTGTGAGGATGGATTGATGTGTGGAACAAAATTTGATACAAAAAAAAAACAATAGAATTTGGGGCGTTCTTCTCCGAATACAAAAGGTATACTTCTCATTCATCTCTCGTCTAGATAACCTTTTAACCTACTTATCTATCTCGACTATTCATTTTTATTAAGTTTATAATTTTTTTTTAGAATTGTCTTTACAATATCTTGTCACACTGAACATGAAAATTTCGAGACTGCAAAAGAATTATTCTTAACCTTAATTTTATTCATAGTATAAGATCGAAGATTTATTTTTGAGATCGTTGAATGCAAAAAAAAATCTTTTTTTTTTTTTGCATTTTCATTAAAATTTTATGGAAAAAAAAATATTCAAATGAATAGCTTTCTTTTTTTAGATTAAAATTCCTTGTTTTTTTATAATGTTTGTAATAAAATCCTTATAATTTTAGTGGCATTAATTGTTGGGAATCATCAAGGAGTATTGGGCCTTCATGGGCTACATTATGGGCCAATCTAAGGCCCAAGGGTGTAATGAGTAAAAAGGCCCAATTATTATCTCAAAGTTGTAATTCAATATTTTTCACCCTTTATTAAAATCAATTTAGATATAATAAGTTTGAAGGAAATTCATATCAAAATGAAACCTTATTTGATATGATGAACTCATGATTCAAATATAGCCTTTTTTTTTTTTTTAATTTAAGAAAAAAAGAATAAAGAATAAAACCACTTTCTAAAGTCTTATATTCTCTAAATAATTGAGCAACTTAACTATCCATTTTCACGACATGTCAAATTCAACATGAACATGAACATAGAAGGAAAGAATTGGTTTTGTCTGAGGTACGTCAAATTTTGAACCACTTACATCTTTAATCAAATCTCTCCAAACAAGATTTCACTTTCTTTCTTTGCATCAAAAACCGTGAACCTGCAACAATCCAAGCACACCACTAGCCGATATTGTACACTTTAGCCTGTTACATATCATCGTCAGTCTCACGGTTTTAAAACGCACATGTTAAGGAGAGATTTCCAATTCCTTAATCCTTATAAGGAATGTTTCGTTCCCCTCTCTCTAACTGATGTGGGATCTCACATATCCTAGATTGGCCATTTGGAATCCTTTGGAATTCCAAAGAAGCAAATCTGGGGCGGTGAAGATGAAAACAATCTTCCCAACATGTCAGAAGTCCCAACATGAGTTAGACAACAAAGGAATTTTCTCATTGTTCAACCAAGTTGTTCTAAAAAAAGTATATATATTCTCTTGGTTGGAACATTTTGAAGTTGTTACCACAGACCGAGAGAACTAAGGGAGGTCAGATTTTATCCCAAGATTCCAATGCTGAGCGTAATATTAAGACAGCCATATCTTTCCAAAGCTAGTGTTGGAAAATCAGTATAAAAAAGCACATACCTTGTCATGAGCACAGCACTGGTTGTCTTTTCATCTGAATATCTGCATTCATTTGCATACCTTTTCATCAGCATGCTGCTTCACCATGTGAGCAGAAGAGAGCTTCCATGCGTTTCAATTGCTTTCCATATTTTTGGTGAAGAAGGCATCATTTCTTTTGCATACTTTCCATGTTTTTCTGTGATTGTAACTGATGTTTTGCTTCATAATCACTCAGCCTGAAGATTTCATATCTTGCTTCTCTGCGCCATTTGGAGAAAGAGAGAGACAAGTGGCTGATTGCTATATAAAAAGACTAAGAACTTGATCAGATAAAAACAAAAACTAAATTATGGCTAATGAGCTTGGTTTGGTGATAAAAAAGAACCAGTGGAAGATGCCTATGAGTGTCTTCTTCAAGGATGCAAGGTATAGATAGAACTTTCCGCTCCAATTTTCACTTTAAAGTCGATAGGGCGAAACCCGCCATGATCTTTTGCTTCTTGAATTCTCTTTGTAGTCTCTTTGATTTGTTACTGATGAAAAGAAATGTCCTTCCAGACTTGTTTTCAAGTGGGATGATCTTGGAAAAGAGATACTAGGAATTGCATTTCCAGCTGCTCTAGCTGTTGCTGCTGATCCAATTGCTTCTCTTATCGACACCATTTTCGTCGGTCATATTGGTATATACCTTGCATTTGCTGCTATCTTTTCATTGCAACCAATTTAATCATTTGTATTGATGAAGATCATGTTCAACTTGGCTTCTGCAGGAGCTGTTGAACTTGCAGCCGTTGGAGTGTCTGTTGCGATATTCAATCAAGCTTCAAGGATCACCATATTCCCATTGGTGAGCATAACAACATCATTTGTTGCTGAGGAAGACACTATTGGAAAAACAGCCATAAAACCAGTGAAAGGTGAGACAGAGAAGCATTTGACAGAGAATGGCCGAAAGAGAGAACTTACATCACAGGATGAAACCAAGAAGGAAAACATGTTGGAAAAGAGTAGTTCTGCTTCACTTATAACTAAAGAAACGAGAAATTCGACACCTGGAAATGGCACCATTCATGATTTGGAAAAGAATCCAAACATGTTGGAAAAGAAGTCCTGGGAAGAACATGATGGAAAAAGAGAATCTGTACAAGAAAATGCCACACTTGAGAACTCTGAAAAAGGTAAAAATAAATTTCTTTTTATTGTTTAAACAACGATGAGGATCATGATTTGAACCTCTAACCTTAAAACGAGATTGCTAATACCAGAACTAAGTAAACGAAGGGATTAATCTAATTTCTATATTCAAACTGAATAGCTTGGGATTTTCAATCGCAGATTTGAGCACAAAGAAGAGTCAACCTCCTACTGTCAAGCCCAAGAATAAAGAGAAGAAGCACATTGCTTCAGCATCCACAGCACTGATCTTTGGGACAGTTTTGGGCCTCCTGCAAGCAGTTTTCCTTGCATTTGGAGCTAAATTCCTATTAAATGTAATGGGAGTGAAGCAAGTAAGTTTCATCATCTTCAAAAACTTGAAAACAACAGTTAACCCAAATGCTTACGATTTCTAATGCAACTTCTTCCATATTGTACTCATTTTTCTAGTATTGATACATTGTATCAACAGGGCTCTCCAATGCTAGCTCCTGCAATGAAATACTTGGTGTTAAGGTCACTTGGTGCTCCTGCTGTTCTTCTTTCTCTGGCCATGCAGGGGATCTTCAGAGGGGTTAAGGACACAAGAACTCCTCTCTATGTTATTGGTAGCTCAAAATTTTTATCAGACTTCTTTAAAACTGTTAGGAATTTCCATCTTTCTCTAACTTTTCTTCATTCTCTTTGAACTTTTGGAACAGTTTTGGGGTACACAACAAATATCATTTTGGATCCAATATTGATATTTGTGTGCCATTTGGGAGTGAAGGGTGCAGCCATAGCACATGTTCTTTCTCAGTAAGTAACATCATCACTCATTTGTGCTATTCCAATCCATTCATTTCAATCATAACTTGATATTATCACTACCGCAGGTACTTAATTGTGTTGGTTCTAGCTTGGAGATTAATGCAAAAAGTGGATCTCTTACCTCCTAGCCTTAGAGAATTGCAGCTCGGTCGATTTCTCAAAAATGGTAATAACCATTCTTCATACCTTCCTTTTCTTCTACTAATGAGATTTGTACCTGAAAACAACAACATAGAAATCAAAAGTTGTTTGAAGATTTCCATTAGAAGTTTACAAATTCAAATCAATATTGGTTCCAACATGGTAGAGCTGTTCTGAATGCAGGTAGTCTGCTGTTGGCAAGAGTTATAGCTGTGACCTTCTGCGTGACACTTGCTGCATCCATGGCTGCTCGGCTAGGTCCAACGCCGATGGCTGCCTTCCAGACTTGCTTACAAGTCTGGATGACGTCCTCCCTCCTCGCTGATGGGCTTGCTGTTGCCGGACAGGTAGTAAAATCAAAACCTCATGTTATCAACCATAACTTAAACGAACTTCTGTCATTTCCAATCGATCAAGAGATCAAAAATTTGAATCGTTTCATTCCATTTGTTGATGAACTCCAAAACAGAAATACTAGTAATCACTTATTGTGGGCGTTAAATTCTTCCTTCAGGCGATCCTAGCCTGTGCATTTGCAGAGAAAGACTACGACAAGACAACGGCTACAGCCACAAGAGTGCTACAGGTAATCAAATTCCCAGTCTAATGCATTGCACATAACATGCTCGACAAAATTCCCCAACGAAAATACAGTCCAAAATGAAAGAAACATAGAAAATAATACATGAATCGTAAGTAAGCATGAATTTACTTGGGGCGAAAATGCAGATGAGCTTCGTTCTCGGCGTTGGACTTGCTGTGATTGTTGCAGTGATTATGTACTTCGGAGCTGGAATCTTTTCCGGAGATGTAACTGTGCAAGCCCTCATCCACGTCGGAGTGCCGGTATTTATTTTTTAAATATTTAAACATACTATATTTATGTCAATTTGAGCATAGTTCAATTTATTAATTATATATTTTTTAATTTTAAATATCGAATTTGAACTAACCATTTTGTTTGTCTCAATCTCTCGTAGTTTGTAGCCGCTACACAGCCAATGAACTCCTTAGCATTCGTATTTGACGGAGTCAACTTTGGAGCTTCTGATTTTGCTTACTCGGCCTACTCTTTGGCATGTGCTCTCTTTCTAGTCTACATTCCGTTCTCAAATCGAAAAATTATTCAATAAGACTGCTACAACGTTGTTACATTTAATCTTAATAATCACGGGATTCATATTTAAAATATGTTATAATTTATTTCTCGTACTAATAATCCATATTTCTTTCTCTCCATAGACTTTGGTTTCTATTGCTACTATTCTCTCTCTCTTCCTTCTCTCCAAAAGCTATGGCTTCCTCGGGATTTGGACTGCTTTGGCCATCTACATGGCCCTTCGTACTCTCGTAGGATTGTTGAGGTATCTTCTATTCTCGAGATGATCGGTTCTTGGTTGTTTAGATGAAATCGTGAATTAAAACGTATTTTGGATTATTATGTTTTTTTTTTACGTGTTTTTATTGAGTATTAATTGTTTTAATGATAACTATAGAAAAAATGTTATTATATGGATGTTGTTGGAATTCAATCTCTAAATGTTTTGAACGTTTTATTTGATGGTTGTAGGATGGGAAGTGGAACAGGACCGTGGCGTTACCTAAGAGGGTCGTTGTTGCCTTAATTATGTTCTTACATCATAAAAGAAAGTTCGATCGGCGAAGCTTTATAATAGCGATAATCTTATCGGGTTTTTTTTTAAAATGTTGTTATTATTATTATTATTGTTATTTTCTATAGTCCAAAGTTGGGAAAGAGCTTCTTTCATACAACATATGTTATTGTTATAGAAAGAAATTATATTAAGTTGTTTTGTACAATGAAAGTTTTAATTTACAAGTCTTTGTAAAATTACTCATAATTTTTAATAAAATATTAAATTAAATAATATTTTATTTAGTGGTTGGAAAATACTAAATAAAATCATGATGAAAATGAAATTAATATTTATACTTATGATTTAATTTTAAGGGACATCTCCATGTGACTTTCTATCGATAATATCGATTATTTTTTAAAAAATTACTTAAATTAATAAATAAATATTGATCTGACAAAGGAATTGTTTTTTATTTCACTTTTGAATTATCAATTAAAAAATAATTGGTGGCGTGAGTTGGAATCCATCCAATAAAAGCTTGCCAGGTAGCCATTCTTTTAACCTAACAAATTTATAAATTCTTTTTATCTTTAATCATTACTATATAATAATGAGAATCTTTTGAAAATAATTTTATTCTGTAAATTCAACATGTTAATTCTTTTTCATTGATTCAGACTATCAATTTTTTAAAAAAAAAATTATATTTCCAATATTATTGAGTTAGAAAATTAAATCAGATGACCTTTTTGACTTCCTATTAGGAACGATACCTACGCACTAGGAACGAGGTGTAGAGGTCCCTTCAGCTTGTTGTACCGACGCTACAACTAACATAACAGTCAATTGAAAAAAGTTGAATGAATATCAAACATCTCGTCTTGCAAAAGGAATTTTGAGATGTTGGAGCCTAGAAAGTCTTTAAAACCCTCACTTTAGTGATGGAACGATCAATTATCTAGATGTTTTAGTGTAAGATCCCACGTCAATTAGAAAAGGGAATAAAACATTCTCTATAACCATGTGTAAACCTCTCTAACATACACATTCTAAACCTGTGAAACTTGACGACAACACATAACGTCTCAAAGAGGATAATATCTACCCGCAACTACGACTTTTCTTGCATACCTAGAACTTTATGAATAGCTATATAAGGAGCTAGAGAATAAATTAGCTAATGAGTAAAATATAAGTCATGGTAAATGATGAAAATAAAAGCTTTAAATCTAAGCATTTAAGGAGCAAAAGAAATTGGTTGTGAAAAAAGTGAGAAAATATTATCCCAAAAGTGGAAAGGAAGCAACCCACTCAAGAAGTCTGCCTACCCACTTGCTCCATGGGACACAAAAGTGGTTGGACAATTACTTACACCCACAACATTATGAACACTATTAAATATTCAACATTCAGACTCCAAGTTTAAGGTTGAATCAATCAATCAAAGCAATCAACATCCAATTAGGGAGAATGCTACCATCATCATAGATCCTCAATCCTTCTCCTAAGAACCAAACCTCACATCAACAAATCAGCTCAGCAGCTCTCATCTCATCGAGATTTGTTAGAGATTTCCGGTAACAAATGATACAATTAACATAATGATCATAATAAGAACAGATAACCAAAAAGAACTTCAGATTATAAGTTTTACAATCATTTGCAGAAGAACATAATTAACCTCTTCTTTTAGTTTTTATATATAGATGGAAAAATTAAAAATAGAAGGGGGTGGGGAAAAGCTCTTGGTTTCTACAGCTTTAAATCAAGAAGCCTTTGTTGGAAATGAAATTGCAGAAAAAGGAGAGAGAAATATGATGGAACCTGGACAAGTTTCCTTAATATTTTGGCCCAGAGACTGCTGACGAACTGACTGACTGACTGGTTGATGTAAAATAATGAATGGTAAGTAATTGAATGATCCTCCTTAGGAATTGAGTAATCAAATCTGATCCTTCCTCTTCTTCCTCCATATCATAATCATCATCATCATCATCCTCACCTCTCTTCGAACCCTTCAGCTTCACCTTACCCAGAAAGAATTTTGGGGAGAAATACCTATCTTGATGAGTAAAATGAAAATGGCTTTATGTTCTTTGTTGTGCTACACTACAAGCTGATCAAGCTGCATCTGCTCAAGCCAAGCTCCTATCACAGAATGATCAGTGGATTCTAATTGTGATTTAGTAGAAGTTAGACCCTCACCGGATGCTGCAGCACCACCCATCCTGGGCGCTGCCGACTTCTCTCTTAGCATCTCAGGCGGGGATTCCTTCACCAGGGATTGAACCCATGATAAGTCAGGCTCCTCCCCGTTATTTCCGATCTCGAAAGAAGATGATCTTCGCAGTTGACCCAGTTCATTCTTACCAACTGACCAATCCGCCTTTCCATTGGGGGACCCCCATTTAGGCAAAGAATTGACAGGAGATCCAATCAACGAGCTTGGGACATTGGATCCAAGCTCCCTTGAGCTGAGACTGCGGAGATGTTGCTTTTCACGCTGTACAAAAGCAGAAAACCTAGATCCCATTGGAGACAGTGGCTCTGTGCTTCTAGGCGACATCCTTCCAGGCGATGACACTCCAAAAGAGGCCTGCAACAAAGGCTGATCAACAGTCTTAGGAGACATAATGCTTGTATTTATAGGTGATAACATGTTCTGCTGCTGCTGCTGAAATTGGTTTAGTAATGTCGATTTGCGAGTAGGGGAAAAGACATTGGTGGCTGGATCAGAGAATCGGGGAGACAAAGGGATTTCATTAGAAAATAGCTCTTCGAGATTGTTAGGAGTTAGAGTTTGGGTCCAGCCAGATCGGCTCACAGAAATGGCACTCGGACGAGGCTGAGAGAAACAGTTAATATCATTCAAAATTCGTGGCTGGTTGTCAAAGTTTGGCAAGACATTAAAATCCTCTAGAGGCATATCCCTGGCATTCAGAGATGACCTTAACCGACTGGATTGAAGGTTACTTCCTGGAAGATGAAGAGTTGGTACATTTGGTTGCTGCCAGTTCACAGAAGAGTGAGAAACGCCATTAGAAGAGGGAGACATGGACTGAGCAAATGGAGATGGAGATAAAGCTGACACTGATGAAGGGGATCCAGGCAGAAGACCCAATGCAGTAGCCATATCCATTACAGTTGGAGCAGACCCAATCGATCGTGGGGAAGGAACAGCAGATCCAGTAGACACATATAATGGCCTTAGTTCTTCATTTGTGTGAGCAAAGAAACAGACCCGCCTATTGCAACTCGTGCCATCCTTGCAAAGACGAGTTCGATACTGAGCTGGGTGAAGCCAACACTCAAATACTCCATGAGCATATTCACACATATCCCCACGCCTACAAGCCCCTTTTCTGAAGTCTGGGCAAGGAACACAGCTGTAGTGAAACTTTCTTGGATCTCTTCTGCGAGCATTCTCCCCTGGGTGGACGAAAGGACACTCAGTCCAATCATGGGAATACGCCCGAGAACAAGGCCTCACCTTGAAAGAGAACATGCGAAACTCATCAGTTGCATATATGCTGTTCTTGATGTCAGGAAGTGATGGATCAATTGGATATTCTTTCTTTTCCTTTGTAGTTGCAAACCCATCAGTAAACTTGGGAGAAGACATCGACTTGGGTGGAGATGGAAATTCATCCTCCAACGATGAGGAAAGTGGTGGTGACCCTGAATCAGGCATTTTGATTGACAAACGTAAACAGGAAACATCCATGGACCCATTTGAATGATTATTGAGAAGTTCCTCGAGCCTGAACATTGTATTCTGCTTCTGCAACTTTGGATGAACAAAAATGACATCCACAGGGCGATTGCCATTAATATCCTTGGCGTTTGGGTCAGCACCAGCAGACAAAAGTAAATCAACAATATCGACTGCATTCACAGATCCACTGGAGGTAGCACAGTGGAGAGCAGTGCTTTTGTCTGTGCCAGATGAGAGATTAACATCAACCTCAGGATATGATAGTATAAGTTTCAGAACATCAACACAACCATATGTTGCAGCAACCATCAGGGGCGTTCTATGCTCATGAACAACTTGTTTTGAGCCTTTTTGGCGAACATACCAGAGCCCAGACTTGTTTAGTGATAACAAATCAGACTCCATCAAACGCTTGAAGCCTTCGGCATCGTTGTCTGATGCAAGCTCCAGTAAACTATAAAAAGAATCCTCACAATCAACAGTTAAATGACTCATGTCTTTGGGATTAGGTGAGCTTGCTGATGTAGTAGTAGATGCGGAATTGGATTTTTCTGGACCACCGCACATAATCAAATATCTGCAATCCTAGAAAAATGCATTAATGCCTTATATTACGTCAACAAAACCATAGGGTCAAGAATATACTGGTAAGCCTCAAGGAAATAAATACAGAGATGATCAAGATATTGTTCAGATGAAGCATATAACAAACGTCTAAAAGAGATTAGTTCAGGAATAGCTAAGCATATTATAACAGGGTTATGAACAAATCTTTACAGAAAATCTGAACTATATTAGAAAATTAGAACTCGCTATACCCAGAGTACTCTCCAATTGTGCAAGGATAAACAGAAACTAGAGGGTAAGGATCAACCAAAAGTTGAAAACTAGTTCACACAGAAGCTTTTGAAGAATTTCAAGAATCAAAGAAGTTCATATTCAGACCTATAAGAGGTAAACCACAGGGAACCACACTCGCTGCAAATTGAATTGATATTTGACATAAGATTCTATATTTTAGTAATAGATGCTAACCCCACTATCAACAGAATGGGGAAAAAACGTCTTTAAGGAGGGGGTAAGGATTCCGATCTGAGGTCGTGAGTCTAAACTGAAAGCAATCTGCTTTACCGACGGTACTAAATCGTTTCCTACGCGAAAAATCACCATAAAACTACCAGCTTCTCCTCCCCTCCAAGAAAATCAACAAACATTGTAATCAAACTAACAAAAAACATAAAAAAAAAAAATAAATAAAAAAAATCATCCAAACCAAATTTAAAAAGTAGATTTAGAATCAAAAGCCAGAAATGAAATCAAACCAAACATTAACAAGGCACGTTGCTCAAAGGAATAACAAAACTGATAAAAGCAGATCAATAACATCCACCCTAATATCACGATTCAAAACATACAATAGTTATACAACACCTACAATAATACAGCTAAAAAACTTCACACAAACTAAACTTCGATTGGAACTCACTCACCCCCCACTAAAAAAGTGCGGATTACTCAAAAATGCTAAACTCCATGCTAAATCCGAACTACTAAAAATGATAACTCACAGTTATCTATAGCAGCAGAAGAAAACCAGTCGGAGATCTGAGAGAGAGAAGAAAGGCGCGGGGGTTCGACAGTGACACTCATCGATCGGAGGAAAATCCGGAGGAGTAAAGAGCCACTTCACTGAACGAGAAAAAGAAGATCGGCGATAAGAAGCTTACGGCCTTCATCTCCGGCGGCAGTGAAAGAAATTAAATAAGAAACAGAGATTTCACAGGGAGAGAAAAACGGTGAAGACGAAGAAGAAGAAGAAGAAAGTAACGTCTGAAATTGAAATGAAATGCGGGTTGAACAATTTTGGGGGAATTTAAATTTAATGTGGGGAGTTGGAAGGAAACGAGGGGAAATGACATTGAAATTCACCCGAAATGAAATGCAAATGAAGAGGGAGCTTTTTGGGACCGGATGACCGGCTGGACCAGTTGGAGTGCGGTGGGGTTTGGGGTAGTGAAGGACGAGGTGTTGACTGGCTGAGGAAGTGGCGTGGATCGGAATTGAAGGAGAGAAATTAAGTGGATTGGAATTGGATGTTTGGAGTACGCCAATGGAATTTGGTCGTTTGGTCAATTTTAGTTAAATACGGTCAAATCGAGGGGTGAAAAGTTGCAGACAACAGAGGTTCCTAATTTTCAATTGCAGTAAAAAAATTAAGGTTAAAAAATTTAATCTATAAACATTCTAATTTTCTTAAACTAATACATTGTTACATATAAAATTAAAAAATTTAAATTTTCATAAATTATAAAGTTAAAATCAATTAATTTTTTAATTTTTAAAATTTGTCAATATCCGACTCTTTGGTTGAAAATATGCATAACTTAATCGCTCGAATTATATTTTCCACGTCACATTTTACTAAACTAATATTATAGAAAAAAATGCGTTAAATTTAGCACTAAAATCAATCAAACAGGTACATTATAACAATTACACGACTTATGAAGTCTTCCACGGTATCTTATAAGATCCGAGCCAAACATAGCCATAAATTTTCAAAATTTAAACATCAGAGATCAAATAAAAACACGACATCGAGCTCTCTCTCCACTCCCAGTTACTAATTTTATTATACGTCCTTTACAAACTCCTCTAAAACGTTCATTCTGGAGGCACAAATACAGTATAAATATAATTATACTTAAAATAAATAAATATTTTTAAAAATAAAAAATCTACAAATTAATTTAAAAATATTCACTTCTTATCCAAACAAAATTTAATTGTTAATATAAGGCATAATGGAATATTTACAATATCTAATGAACAAAATCTTTTGAGCAAATCTTTTTTTTTATATATATAAATATTTTAAATATGCTTTTTTTTATTTAATTTTTTAATTTGGCATTTATCCGAAATTAGTTAAAAGCATGTAAATGCCTCTTAATGCATAATTTCCCTTTAGAATTAAAGCATAAATTATGGATGGTTGCGTTTAAATTGGTGTCTTTTCCATTATTGTATTCTATTTTTTATTGTCCTTTCCAAAATGCAAATAATTTAATTTTAAATTTATTTTTTTGCCCTGATGATACCTTGTGGAGTCAGATTTCCAATATATTAAAAAATACCTTTAATTTATTCCCATCTTTATTTATTTCTTTTTTTTTCTTTTCCATCATAATAAAAATTCCCATTGATGCTTTTTTTTTTTTTTTTTTTTTTTTTTTTTTTTTTTTTTTTTTTTTTTTTTNTAGAGAATATTAATTATGGAATAAGGACAACTCACAAAGGAGTGGTTCAAAAAAAAATAAAAATAAATAAATAATTTTTATATAACCCACTTACATGCTTAATTATATATCGTCGATAATAAAATTATTGCGACATTTTTTTTATAAGATTAAATTAATCATAATTCAATATTTTTATCTAATAATTTAAATTATATATATATATTATCGGAGGAAAAATATTATTTTAACGGGTGACCTCATTTCAATATAAAAGTAAGAAACATTATCTTATAAAAAATTTTAAATATTATCTTTAATAAAATGAATAAAAACAATTTTACACTACAATCGAATATATCAACCAATTTTCATTATAATTTTGTTTTAAAATATGGATACGAGGATAAGGATGAGATCCGACCCAAATAAAATGTCCAAAACCCGACTATTCATATGCAGCTCGACAAAAAATTGGTTCAGTTTCTTTCATCTAGGTTTATTTAAATCGGAATAATTCAACTCTACTAATTCACACTCTGTTTGACGTAATTTATATTGTTCTTCAAATGAGTTAAAATTACTCTTCTTCCTTCTCCGCTTTTTTCCGACCAACCCGACTTGTTATCTATTTTTTTACTCGGGAAAAAAAAAACAATTACTACTACTACCAAATCGTCCAAGAAAATATCCTAGAGTTTCCATATGGGATACCCTCCCTAAATCCCTTGCTCCCATTTATTGAACATAACCAAACTAAGGGCCCACCGACCCCAAAGGGGACCCCAAAGGAAGGGGTAAGTGTCCTCAATCATTGTCCCATCAGCACAATGATCGTCCAATAAATGGGCCCCATCCCTCCAACTATAGGGACGATCCTGTTTCACGTGTACATGTTCGGTCGGTGCATCCTCTTAAGACCCCCTTTTTTAGGACCCAAAAAATGGGGAAATTACCCTCCAACCCCTAATTTAAGTTCATTAGCTACCCGGGAAATTCCATTTCTCATCATATTTCCCAAAATCCTCCCCGTTTTGGAGGGAAAAAAAAGAGCCCAAATCAAAACTAGGTTAACCCTACAAGCGGATGCCTCACGAATTTACCAGAATCGAGTACTCACGAATTTACCAGAATCGAGTAGAATACTACGCCCTAGATGACGAGAGTCTAATCGACGAATGCGCGTCTGTAATGTCCCACATTCGTTTGAGAAGAGAACAAACCACCATTTATAAAGGTGTGAAAACCTTCCCTTAGCAGATGCGTTTTAAAACTTAGAGAGGAAGCCCGAAAGAAAAAGCCCAAAGAGAACAATATTTGCTAGCGATGGATTTGGGGCATTTAAATGGTATGGAGCTAGGCTGAATTTGAGGAGACAGTGACCTAAAGAAAGTAAGATGTATAGGGGCGTGCCCCATACGTGACCGAGTGGTGGCACTGCTAACAAATGCACCGGAATATGTGTCACTATTCCCCGAAGAAGGAGGGTAGACACAAGACGATATGCCAGTAAGGACACTGGGCCCCAAATGGTAGACTTGGGGGGTCCTACATCGATGGGAGGAAGGAAAGAACGCCAGCGAAGACGCTGACCCCGAAGGGAGTGGATTTTAGTTAGGGAGGGGAACAAACACCATTTATAAGAGTGTGGAAACTTTAAAGCCTTGAGGGACCCCGAAGGGAGTGGATTTTAGTTAGGGAGGGGAACAAACACCATTTATAAGAGTGTAGAAACTTTAAAGCCTTGAGGGAAAGCCCGAAAGGGAAAGCTCAAAGAGAACAATATTTTCCCTCAAGAGAAAGCTCAAAGAGAACAATATTTGCTAGCAGTGGATTTAGGGCGTTACAACGTCCCATGGGAAGAAACACATAGAAACGAAAATTTTGTCACAAACAAGCTTACATGTTCAAAAACCATCAAAATTTTATGTACATATTCAACAAAACTAGAACTAGCTCATGAGCTATCTCGAGCTCGAAACAAAATCTTTATCAAACAAAGGTTACGATACTACAATCAAGATGGGCGACGGCGTATTCCCTGTCCAGTCATGCACAATTGAATCCGTTCTTTAAAGCTTTTCTTAGGCTTCTTATCCTTCCCGACCATTATCATCTCTTTTTCCTTCTCTATCTCTCCCTCTATTTGCAAACAAAGCTGAAAATTTCAATGAAAAAAAAAAAAAATCAATAAAAAAAATAAAAAATAATCTTAATTTATATATAGAGAAAAAAAAAAGGTACCTTGAGGACTCTATCCTCGATATTGTCCATCCGCTCCACGAGGCTTCCTCTGAGTTCAGTGACTTTGACCACATGGTTGATCGGACGGCAGTGCTTCTCCAGAGTTTTGGGGGAAAGATCAACGGACGACGTTTGGTAATCGCTCGTGAGGGTCCCACTTGATGGAGTGGATGCACACGAGCTCTTAGGCGACTTCCCGCACCCTCTAATTTCCTCCAACCGCCTCAACTATTTAACCCACACAAAAAATAAAATAAATTATAATTACGTAAAATTAAAAAGGGGACGGCCATTTTCTTGGCCATTTTCTTGGCCATTTTCTTAGTCATTTTCCCGAGAAACAAACAAGAAAGCAAAGCCCAACTCACCATATTATCGAGGCGCTCCAAGCGCGAGAGAATCGGTTCTTCGGCCACACCCATTTTTCGTTTTCCCGGGAAACAAACACAAAATTCCCTTTTCAATCGATTCTTGGCCTTTATAATTTTGCCTAAATACCAAACAAAAACACATAAATAAAGGGTCTAGATGAAAGTTACAGGGGATGTCGGTTCTCAATGGTGCCACGTGTCGGATTTCCTTGAGGGAGAAAAGGATTGAGTGTGGACACGCGTCTCTGTGGTAACATGCAATCAATGAACGGAGGGCACGTGGGTGGTCACGTGGGTCTCAGAAATTTAATAATTAATTGTCATGCTATTCATCAACATTATCCTCTTCTCTCCTTGTACTGTATATTTAATAAATATGAAAAAAATAAGGGACGGATTGTCTGCGGTCGTGTTTAGCGTATTCACAACTTCGTGTCCAATCGTTTATTGATGGGCCGAAACAAGCCCAATAAAATATCTCGGAGCCCTAAAATAGCAGGGGAGGGGGAGTAGTCTTCTAGTTCCAGATACCTCTTCCTTCCTTCCTTCCTTCCCTCCCCCGCCGCCTCCGGTCAAGCTGAGGCATCGCTAATTGAGTCCCGATGACGAAAAGTTTAGTAATCTGAACAAGTATGGAGGTTTCTTCCATCACTGGCGCTCCCGATGCTTGTCGCAGAGGTCGAGGAACCAGTTTCTCCATGAACTTCCAGGTAGATGCTAGGCGTACTGAGGGACTCTCGCCGATCATTCGAAATCATTTCTCAAATGGAATTTTTCTTAATGCGTTCTTTGAGATTTGGAATCGGAGGTGATTTTGGTTCGAAATTTAGGACGTCGATGGCGATTTTTGTTAGTAGGTTTTAGGCGATCTGAATCGGCGATATTATAGGTGTCCTCTGTCGAACGATTTGTCGTTCTAGGGTTTGAACTTTGGACCATTATCTTATCCCTAGTTTTGGACCAGCAGATTCTTACCTTGAGACTCTTGATATCCTCAGGAATCAAACACCTTGAGACTCTTGATGGTTGGAAAACAAAATGGCAACAACGAGTAGTGAGACATGAAAAGCTTATAAGTAAGATGAATGACCAGTTTACAAGGGCAACTTCTTTGATTACCTCATCAATGAATTTGCAAAGAATAAGTGAAAATTGTATTCTAAGGTTAGGCTGTTATACATGGCTTAAACGATGATACAAAATTAAGCCTCCAATAATACCTTTTGCTCTCTATCTTCATATGGAGGAGGCATCAAACTAAGTGTATTGGCAAAAAGATCTTCACGTCCAGATGGAGGTTCTGCTACAGGAGCATCCAATATATAATCTGGAATTGCTACAAGTGTTTCATCGAAAAATGACTTGATGGTCTACAATGTCCAGTAGCAGTACACTTATAAGGTATCCAGTCAAGGTTCAAAAGGAAGTGACTTTTGAAGGATAGAAAACTATGATAACAATGCGCGAGAAAAGTTGAAAATTTAATACTCCGTTTTGTAAAACTAAAATCGAAGTTGTTCTTCTGTAGCATATTTTACATACCTTGCAGTGCTGAAAAGCGGCATCGGCTTTACGCTTCCATGGACCATTCCCAGGATCTGTATAAAAAAGATGAAGCAACGGCTGCAGCAGATAAAAGAGACAAGTTACCATACCAGGTGTTTGTGTGGGGTGGGGATGCATTTTGCTAGAATACAGTCAGTAGAGAGACACCGATTTCATAAGAAGTTTATGAAATCCCATCTCAGTTCAGTTGGTGGGGAAGTAAATATGAAATCTGAAATCCCACCACATCCAACTTGAGGAAAAGGAGGGTGTGGAAACTCTGTGGAAACTCTCTCTAGAGTAGAGGTGTTTTAAAAATAGAGAGTAGAGGTGTTTTAAAAATGGAAAGCCCAAAGAAACAATATCTACTCGCGGTGGGTTTGAATTGTTACAAATGGTATCAGAGCGAGACACTAGGCGATGTACCAATGAGGAGATTAAGCCCCAAAAGGCGATGTACCAATGAGGAGATTAAGCCCCAAAGGGGATGGAGATGAGGTCCCCAAAGGGGATGGAGATGAGGCGGTGTGCCAGCAAGGGCGCTGGGTCTAGAAGGGGGTGAATTGGGGGTCCCACATCGATTGGAGAAGGGAACAAGTGCCAACAAGGACGCGATGATGCTGACCCCGAAGGAGTGGATTGTGAGATTCCACATCGGGAGGCGAACGAAACACTCTTTATATGGGCATGAAAACATTTCCCTAGCATACTCAATTTAAAAACCTTGAGGAGAAGTTCGAAAGGAAAACCCAAAAGAGAGCCATGTCTGTTCGGGGTAGAAATCTCTTCCAAGCGTATGCGTTCAAAAAACTTTGAGGGGAAGCCCGAAAAAAAATAAAAAAAAATATCACCTAAACTCAACAATTGAAAAGGTTCTGGATCAGTATAAAGCAATAAGATAACAAAAAAAAGATTAGACCAAATAACTGAATAGACAAAAGTTATGTTTTAAGGCTGCAAACCACCAACAAGATCTTACCTTCACAACCTCTCGTATGCTTGGTCTATTTCCATACGTACCCAAAACAGAATCCCCATATACTTGATACTGTTCAAGGACCTAGAAGATAGAAAAGTTTACAACTAAATGAGATAATAGTCAACTTTCAAGCAGAAGCATAATCTAATCTCACAGCCAAGTTTACAATTGCACCTGACGTCGTGTGATACCACTGCTAGGTGCACCGTAAATTGCAGTGTCGACATGTCCTAAAGTACGCCATGGGCTACGGAGGATGAACAATAGCCATCAGTCAAATTAAGGTATATCATAACCAACTCTGATAGAATATTGACTTTCAAAACGTGCATAAACATACTTCTGGTAAGCAGATCGGCCCACCATTACACCATGAGCTCCTAGTCTCAGAGCAGCATTAGCCTGTATCAGCTCATTCAAAATAAATGAACATTAAATTATGATGTAAAAAATTTATCATTTAAAACAAATCACAATTTCTGATACTTTAAGGTCCAGTGAGCTGAGCAGAAAGTTCACCTCATCAACAGTCTTAATGCCCCCATTTATTGTGAATCTCAAGTCTGGAAAGTCGCGCATCAGTGCATAGAAATATTCATACCTGTGACCACATCAATATTATGAACTACAAAGGCCTGTTCTTAGTAAAAATACTTGAACCACAAATGACAAGCTCTCTAGGCCTATATAAAGTTCTTAAGGAGCCGTACTTCAAAGGAGGGATTTCTCGATTTTCAGCTGGGCTGATACCGTTGAGTAACGCCTTGCGGGAATGGATTATGAAATGCCTAGTTGGCGACAAAGAAGAAACTTTGTAAACAAAATCACCTGAAACAAAAAGTGCTTGACATGAGAGGAGAAATCAACAACTAAGAAGCCACATGATGTTGCATCAAACTAGAATAACTCTTCGGAAAGAATATTTTGTATCAACCCAAGCCCAACATCTGGACTAAGGTTTGCATGTTTTGTCTTCATTCACATGAAATTGTTCGGAAAGTCACCCAACATGGAATCGCTCTAGTTAAACGAACTTAATTTTAGAAATCATAGAGTTCCTATGATTGAGTTGTCGATAATACAATACTAACCTCAAGACATAACGATGTTTATCTAAGCAAAGAAACAGTAGTCGGTGCTTTCTAACAAGAGAAAAAAGAGTAGAAACCTTACAAAGCTCATTATATGAATCATGGTCATCGACACCAATTCGACATTTCACGCTTACAGGGACATCAGTGTTAGCAGCAATTACTGACATGGCTTCACCAACAAACTTTCCTTGTCAACATGAAAAGCCTACGTCAGACACATGGCTGAAAAATATAAAATATACAAGATGATCAAAATCAAAATACAGCCAGCATACAGCCAGCATACAGCCAGAAACCTTAGGATCCAGCATAAGGCGAACACCAAAGCACCCATGTCCAGCCACCTTTGAACTTGGACATCCACAGCTAAAAAACATTTAAAAAAAGATATTAGAATTTAAGAATTTATTGTAGAATCTAAAGAAATATAATACAGACTTTAAATTAATTTCATCGTAGCCGTAAGGCTTGGCAAGTTCAACAGCTTTTGCAATGTTATTAAGATTGTTTCCACCAATTTGCAGGACAATGGGATGTTGCTCTGGAGAAAATGCTAAAAATCTGTCCTGTGCAAAATAAATGAAGATTACATGAAAAGAAGGAACTTCGAATACCGAATTTCACAAGAAAAACATAGACATTTGAAGCATATCGTAATCAGATCAAGTTTGATTCATGAAAAGAGAAGAAATTCTTCATATGACTCAAACACCTACTAGTTCAAACATGCATGTAGCAAAATGTAGCAATAAGATGGTAACTCTTCTTTGAGAAAAATAAAACACCCATCAATTCTTCACTCTCACCAATCAAAAATTAGAAAACTCTAGTCCAACCTGGACTGGTAAAGAAACAAACAGGAAATGAGGTCAGGCCAATTTGGAGATTAAGTACATCCTCATAATGACAGGTAAAAAATAGCAGTCAACAATTGAATAATTAGAGCATCCTACAAATTGAAAACACGACCATGCCGTCACTCTTGGTGACCAAATGTTGGTAAAATGTGAGAAATCCATGGTCCAACTCGGACTATAAACCATGAAAGTTGTGGGATATTGTAGGAATCAAGGCCAGGATCTTTTGTTGGGGTAACTGGAGGCAAATCTTCTCATAAGATCATAAGAGTGGAGGAAGGGGGCATACATAATTATTTACTAACCCAACGTATTAACAAGGAGGCAATACTGTTAGAAACCACGATTCTCCACAATGGTATGATATTGTCCACTTTGAGTATAAGCTCTCATGGCGTTGCTTTTGGTTTCACCAAAAGACCTCATACCAATGGAGATGTTCTTTACTTATAAATTCATGATCATTCCCTTAATCAGTCGATGTGGGACTCCCTTCCAACAATGCTCAACAATCCTCCCTTCAAACAAAGTACACCATAGAGCCTCCCTTGAGGTCTAAAAGCCCTCGAACAACCTCCTCTTATTCGAGGCTCGACTCCTCTGGAGTCCTCGAACAAAGTACATCATTTGTTCGACACTTCAGTCACTTTTGAACAAAGTACACCATTGATCCTCCCTTGAGGTCTAAAGAGCCCTCGAACAACCTCCTCTTATTCGAAGCTCGACTCTTCTGGAGTCCTCGAACAAAGTACAGTCTTTGTTCGACACTTGAGTCACTTTTGACTACACTTTAGTCACTTTTGACTACACTTTTGAGGATCACAACTTCTTTGTTCGACACTTGAAGTGTTCTATTGACCGAGCTAAGTTAAGGGCATGACTTTGATACCATGTTAGAAACCACGACTCTCCACAATTGTATGATATTGTCCACTTTGAGTATAAGCTCTCATGAGTTGCTTTTGGTTTCCCCAAAAGGCCTCATACCAATGGAGAAGTATTCCTTAATTATAAACCCATTATCATTCCCTTAATCAGCCAATGTGGCGCTCCCTCCCAATCATCCTCAACAAGTACGCCTGAGGGTGAGGGAGGGCTACCTCAAATAATTGATTACTAGTCCGACATGTTACACACAATTTTGAAAACCTCGAGTAAAATGTGGAAAATGAAGGAAATGACATCTTTGATAAACAAAAGCAACCCTACTTATTAAATGTGTTGGAAATATTGAAAAATTAGCTATTCCCCAAAGGATTCTCCCGCAAACTTACAAGATTATCCTTCTGATAAACAATTGTTTCAGCAGCAAGCATCTCGGTGTACAGCCACGCATGCTTTGATATCATACGAGCAAGAGTTCTGTAGTGATTATCAGTCCAATCCATCATAGGAGCAACACTGAGAAAGTGAATAAAAGCCAATTTCAATCAAAAGATATAAACATTAAGGAACACGGAGCATTAATTATAGTGGGAAAACAATCACCTAAACAAAGGAGGGGAATAACGTCTAGCAACCATTTCTGCTTCTGAACCTTCTCCAAGTTTCTGTGGTTTATATAAATTCTCCTGTAAAACACCGATTGACAGCCTAGGATGGCTTCTCTGAATGAAAGGCTGGATAGGAGTCAAAGAAGCTGTAATAGAACATCCAGCAAACTTCATCATCCCTCAATTCATACACAGTCCGGTCCTCAAAAATTTCTGATCATGAGCAACTTGAGAGGCTTTAAAAGTGGCGGAACAACCGCTAAGAACTCCTTTTAACAAACATCCTCTACAGAACCAATGATTTAAACAAAGAAATGCTACGATGATAAGAGTGATTGGCAGTTCGCGAACACAATTGCAGAAACGCAAACAAGTTAAATGCTTAATTTGCAGATTTATACAAAACGAATGTTAAGGTTTACATGGAAATATGGTTACCGGCGCGGCGGGAACCTGACAACCTCCGTTTCCGCGCTGGTCGGTGCGGCGGAGTTGATGCGGAGGAAGATTGAGCGGCGGAGAAGATTGAGCAACGAAGATTGACTCGGTGTTGCGTTTAAGGCCACCCCAAATACACGGATTTCTTTTCTTTTATAATTTTTTTAAAATAATTTTTTTAATTTTCACCATACGAAAAAAACATGAATAACTAAATAAAAAGAAAAATAAAAGCTCAACACGACAAAAAAAACCAGAGCTTCTTGTTCTCCATTTTTCTCTCGCTGGGCCAAGCTTCCATTTCTGCACAAAGGAGAGCTCAAGGAGCTTCATAAGAAGAAGAAGAAGAAGAAGAAGATCAAAAGTCATGAATGCCCCCGACCGATACGAGCGATTCGTCGTTCCAGAGGGGACCAAGAAGTAATTTGATGAACTCTACTCCTTTCTCAATACAGAGCAATTTTCTCAATCTCTTACGTTTTTTCTTGCTTTTTTCCTCTTCAGGGTCTCATACGAGAGAGATACCAAGATCATAAATGCGGCGTCGTTTACCATTGAAAGAGAGGAACATACTATTGGAAACATCTTGCGCATGTACGGTAACCCTTTTGAAAATTTTTGAGATTACGAGGTCTTGGTTTGGTTGATAATGATGTTGTTTGATGAACAGGCAGCTGCACAGAGATGAAAATGTGTTGTTTGCTGGATATAAGCTTCCTCACCCATTGAAGTATAAAATCATTGTCCGGGTTAGTTGATTTTCCTCTTATTGTGTGAATGTTGCATAGTTTATGCTGTGGTTTAGTTAGCAGTAGTCGAGGTTAAGCTCAAACCCTGCAAGCTGCAGTGTCATTTCCTGTCCAATTGCTGTCGGATTGTCTCATTTGTTGAGTCTGGAGCTAATCTATGAACCAATAAGCAGGAGGGTTAAGACTGTTCTTATTAGCTTTTGAGTTTAGGAGTCATTCAATGAGTTTTTGGTTCAGAAAACAAGCCTGCCTACTGATTCTTTGGCGATTATGATACATTGAAGTTACAAATGGCATAGTCTTGGTCCCAAAGCGTCAAGATTTCAGCTACAAGGCAATGCTTTCGGTTGCCAGTTGCCCGCTGGACTGTAGAATGAACTCATCTTTGTAGCACCGTTGTTGTAGTAGTTGGAAATATGAGATCCAACATCGGTTGAAGAGGGGAACGGAACATTCCTTGTAAGGGTAGGAAACCTTTCCCTAACATGCGTGTTTTAAAACTATGAGGTAGATGACGATACATAACGTGTCAAAGCGGGCAATATCTACTAGTGGTGGGCTTGGGTTGTTACGAATTGTATTAGAGCCAGACATCGAGTGGTGTGCCACGAGGATGCTGGGCTCCCAAGGGGGGTGGATTGTGAGATCCCACGTCGGTTGGATAGGGGAACGAAGCATTCGTTATAAGGGTGTGGAAACGTTTCCCTAACAGACGCGTTTTAAAATTGTGAGGCTGATGGCGATACGTAACAGACCAAAGCGGACAATATTTGCTAGTAGTGGGTTTGAGTTGTTACAAATATAGTGTTGTAACGATTTAAAATTGTTCTAAGATCCATCCCTACTATCCATTTCTTACCTCTACAACCACGTAAATATTCCTCTACATTCTTGGCTCCAAACCTAACTGTTCGCGACGTTGTTTCACTCGGGTAATTGTAATTTCTGAGTGAACTACCAACAACATGGCGTTGATCTTTGCGTATGAATCGTGCGCATGAATATGATATCCTGAAACTGAAAGATGCATTTAAATAACATATCTTAGGAAATTTCTCTCTTGAAATCCAATGAATGGACTGAATTCCCTGTGTCTGTCATGTACCTTTTTCCTGTTGGGTTGAAATATATGTATTTTGGTTTCTCTTGAACTGATTGTTCGCGTTCTGCAGATCCATACGACTAGTCAGTCGTCGCCGATGCAAGCATATAATCAAGCCATTAACGATCTGGACAAGGAACTCGACCATTTGAGAAACGGATTTGAGGTTTGAATTCTCTTATACCGCTCTAAAGTTTGTTTCGATAGAGAACATGCTGTGTTTAACTTGCACTCTTAGTGAAAAGTAAACTGCAGTTAACTGATATCGACTTTGATAGAGGTTAGAAGTAATACGTTGGGGAGTTCGGGATGATTATCGAAGAACATGCTTTCATTTTGAGTGAACGGAGCACTAGAAATGTCCTAAATGTTAATCGCATATCGAAGATACCTGCCCTTGACCCTATTGTCGAAGTAACCTCTAGTCACTCTCTTGAAATACCTAGCATTCTTTTCGATCTTGTACTGACACTGAACACCAACCCAATCTCGACGCATCAGACTTTGGGTGCACCTAGGGGTGTGGGTTATAGGTCGCACATAAGCCACCAGGTCGAAAGAATTATATCCATTGAGAAGTTGTGAAGAATTTAACCATAGATAATCTCTTAACCATCACCGCTCCTCAAAGGCCCACAGGAACGGAGGAACCGAATCTTGATCGAATGTTGCACATTTTCGGACTTCTCGAAGTTAGGGACTTGAAACTGAGACACATTTGAAACTTCTTTCTTGCAGGCTGAGTTTGCAAAGTTCTCAAGGGACTACTGATTTGGCATTGAAAAAACATGGTGGAGCTCAGCTCAAGATGTAGAGACAGGACAATGGGTTGCCGACATGAAATGGAATTCCAACATCTTTGCTTTGCTTTCTTTAAGGTTGCTGAAACCATGTTGTAACTTTGGGATTGTGATATGTATTGAACTTTTTTGGTCTCAGCACTTTCATGTTTGTGCTAATAGAATTTTAAAAGTTCGGTGTAGTTTTTATTTACTAATTTAGTTGTGTTCGTTGTTGATGGGTGACATGTTTTTAGTAATTGTGATGTCACACATTGATTAGGGAGGAGAACAAACCACCATTTATAAGGGTGTGGAAACCTTCCCTAGTAGATGCGTTTCAAAGCTTTGAGGGGAAGCCCAAAGAGGACAATATCTGCTAGCTGTGGATCTGGGTCGTTACAAATGGTATCAGAGCTAGACACCGGACGATGTGCCAACCTTTTCGCTGTTTCCCGAATGGGGTAGACACGAGGTGGTATGTCAGTAAGGATGTTGGGCTCCAAAGGGGGGTGGATTTGGGGGCTGTCCCACATCTATTGGAGGAAGGAAACGAATGTGGTGGATTGTGATGTCCTACATTGGTTGGGGGGAGAACAAACCACCATTTATAAGGATATGGAATCCTCGTTTTAAAGCTTGGAGGGAAAGCACTTGGGGACGGTCCCACATCTATTGGAGGAAGGAAACAAAGGGGGTGGATTGTGATATTCCACATTGGTTGGGGGAGAACAAACCACTATTTATAACGGGTGTGGAAACCTTCCCCTATTAGACGCGGAAAAAATGTTTTCCACTCTCTCCATTTTTCGTCTAAACGAGGAATCTTCTCTCTGGTCAGGGTAAGCCTAGTTTCTATTGTACCAATCTACCATGTTTAATTTCCGTCGAGCATATACTCTAAGGTGGGTGTAAAGGTGGACAATTTCAAAACGCATTTCCATTCATTTGATAGAGAAGTTCGCCGAAAATTCACGTCCGACTTCAAATTCATTCATTCCAATTCAATGGGCATTTTCAATATTATACCTCATAGAGGACTCGAACCTTCCGAAAAAATAATAATAATAATAAATAATATATATATATTTAGTGAACACACAAACGAAGCTTGTGTATGTATTTATTACCTTTGCAAAGAAAAAGGCGCGTGTGTTACGCGCCAAGGAATGAGCGTGGACGCCGCGGCTGCATTTCACTCTACTTCGTGCTCTTCGCTCTAGCGATTAATTAGCATAAACTCTTCAAATCTGTTTTTTAGAAACAAAATTGCAAGAACTCCCTCTAGAATCTTCTTCGATCTCTGGAAATACGAGCGAAATTGATCGACTCACCAAGAAAAATAGGCGACTTTGACTCTGGTATGTTCTTCGATCCTCCTCTGCAACCTCAATTTCTCTTATTTTCATTTCTCTTCTGTGTAATCCCTCTCTGTTTCGTGCTTGATTGCTGAGAAAATCTGCCGGAAAGAAAGTTCGCGATGTTCATAGGAAGAAAGAAGATGGCTGTTGAGCTTGTTAGAACATTTTACAGCCTTTAGAATCAATTTGTTCTGTTCTGTGTTAGAGTTATGTTTGAAATCCTTCTGTCATTTGATAAGCTGAAGAAAAGATTTCTTTCTGATTTGCACTGTATGGGCTATGCTTTTTAATTAAATGGATTTTAATCTACTTTTTCTTGGTTATTTGGAATTGTTCTTATCAGTTTTCTTCAATGCAGATATTTTGAGGAGTTATCTGCGTTATTAGGTGAAGAAATGGAAGATGAACAGGAACAGCAGAAACATAATATAGGTTATTTCTTTGACTTTCTTTTTCCCTGTATATGATTGAATGTTTGTGTTTTACATTTAAGCCTCTCAACTCAATGAAAAATTCAGCTGAAACGGTAAAAGTCTGTCAAGTTGATAGTGTAAGATCCCACATCGGTTGGAGAGGGGAACGAAGCATTCCTTTTAAGGTGTGGAAACCTCTCCCTAGTAGATGTGTTTTAAATCTGTGAGGCTGACGATGATACGTAATGGGCCAAAGCAGACAATATTTGTTAGCGGTAGGTTTAGGCGGTTACAGATGGTATCAAACCTAGACACCGGGCCGTGTGCCAGGAGGACGCTGGCACCCAAAGGGGGTGGATTGTGAGATCCCACATTGGTTGGAGAGGGGAACGAACGAAGCATTCCTTAGAAGATTCTGGCTTGGTGAACATTAACATTAACATCTATGGAATGTAGGCAAATTTGATTTTTCCCAACATTTGTTATTAGGATGATTTCTGACTGTTTTTTGAAACGCTCTATCCTCGAACATTTCTCTAGTGTATTTCTTGTTCTTAATAACAATTATCGCATATAATGGGTGGAGTCTCTCTAAATCAGTGCTTGGCGTCATTCAAAACATATTTACATGTATAAGTAAACAATTTCCGAATTTGAGAACATCTAATATTTTCGTTATGATGGAGAAGATCAAAAGTTTCTTCAACGAATTCCGGTAGTACAATTGGTTGATGTTAAGGAATTCCGGTGCCATGCAGATCAAGATGATGAAAATGAAATAGTAGCTGAAGGTGCATCTGTTGTTCACGGGGAGCCTCCGGGCGATGGCAATGCCCCACCAAAAGTTGATTCAGAGGTGGAAATTCTTCAGGAGAAAGTTACAAAACAGATTGTTAAGGAAGGTCATGGTCAGAAGCCGTCCAAATACGCAACATGCTTTTGTAAGTACCATACATGCTTATTCCTAAGTTCAATATCTTGCTGGTACCTTGGTGACGATGTTTTGCACGTATTTCATGTGTGAGATTTAGATTCGAGCTTATCAAAAAACTGACTTTTGTAGCTTTAGTCACAATTTCGTTGTATCAGAAACGTAAATCTTCAACATCTCTGCTCTCCTTAAAAGCTTTTTCTTGATCATGTTGTTTTGAATTTCGATCTAATGGATGTATGAGTGACTTGATTTATGTATCAGTGCATTATCGGGCATGGACCGAAAGCACTCAGCACAAATTCGAGGACACTTGGAATGAACAACAGCCCCTTGAACTTGTATTAGGAAAAGGTATTTATTTATTTAGATCTGTCATTTGAACATTTACTTGTTTTTCTGATATCCTCCTTATACTTCTGTAACAGAAAAGAAAGAAATGAATGGCTTGAGCATCGGTGTTGCCAGTATGAAATCCGGTGAACGTGCGTTGTTGCACGTGGGATGGGAGTTAGCTTATGGAAAGGATGGAAGTTTTTCCTTCCCGAACGTTCCACCCATGGCTGATGTATTATATGAAGTCGAGCTCATTGGGTTTGACGAGACCAAAGAAGTGAGATTTGTTATAGTTTCTTGTTGTATATCACTCTTTAACACCTTCAATCTCTTTGGCCGACTTCAACAGTAGCTATCTGTTCTGAAATGTTTCGATCGACTATTTATTTCTCAGGGAAAAGCTAGAAGTGACATGACTGTTGAAGAACGAATCGGTGCAGCTGACCGCAGAAAGATGGATGGAAATGCTTTATTCAAGGAGGAAAAACTGGAAGAGGCCATGCAACAGTATGAAATGGTTAGATGCTTCTCTTTCTTCACATCTGTTACTGAAATTCCATGTCAAATGCATTCCAGAAAATAACTTTCATCTTCTTGACAAGTTTCCTAATGGTTTCTTTTTAGGCTATAGCATATATGGGTGATGATTTCATGTTCCAGTTGTTTGGGAAGTACCGTGATATGGCTTTGGCTGTTAAGAATCCATGCCATCTTAACATGGCAGCTTGTCTTATAAAGCTGAAGCGCTATGAAGAAGCCATCGCACACTGTAGCATGGTAAGATATGACACCGTGTAGGTGAATTGAAATTGTTTCTCGTGTTCCGTGACTCTTTGATTCATCATAACTTCTTCAAAGATAGTTCAAGTAAATGGTCATGAGTTCATACTGCCTTTGAGATATTTAATATTGCATGAGCTTTTCAGCTGTGGTAATGTAGCTTATGTAATAGCCCAAGCCCATCGTTAGCAGATATTGTCCTCTTTTTGGGCTTTCCCCAAGGTTTTTAAAACGCGTCGGCTAAGGAGAGGTTTCCACACCCTTATAAAGAATGTCTCGTTCTCCTCTCCAATCGATGTGGGATTTCACATTCCACCTCTCTTTGGGGTTCAGCATCCTCGCTGGCACTCGTTTCCTTCTCCAATCGATGTAGGACCCCCCAATCCACTCCCATTCGAGGCTTAGCGTCCTTGCTGGCACACCACCTCGTGTCCACCCCCTTCGGAGCTCAGCCTCCTCGTAGGCACATCGCCCGGTACCTGGCTCTGATACCATTTGTAATGACCCAAGCCCACGCTAGCAGATATTGTCCTCTTTGAGCTTTCCTTTTCGGGCTTCTCCTTAAGGTTTTTAAAACGCGTCTGCTCGGGTGAAGTTTCCACACCCATATAAAGAATGTTTTGATCTCCTCTCCAACCAATGTAGGATATCACAGGTTATATGACAACTCCCAATTTTGAATATGGAGGATGGAATTTGTTGGAGAACTTCTCGGTAATAATGTTGATATATTGGAAAGAGGGCCCGAGAATGATAACTGGATCTACTTAGATAGATTTCTTCCTCATCGTAGACACATACACACGTTTATGTGAATTTCGAGTTATTTTTCTTCACCAATATTAGAACTATCTTGGGACTTTTGACTAGCCGTTTGGATAAGCTTGAGTAGTTTATAAAGCTTGGAAAATTGGGAAACCATGAGTTTGGATGGTTTGTGCAAGCTTGAATTTGTGTAGCATGTGTTTGGTCCGAGAGATATATGAAGGGACCAATTAGCTTAAGCTTGTGTTTATGTAGCTTCATGGAACTAGAACACGTTATTGATGATGATGTACTAAATATAGGTTCAACTTCTTATCTACAAGTTTCATGAACACAAACTTAACTCCTGAGCTGAATTCCGCTAAATGTTTCAAGTGGCTTAATGTTTGACAGGTGTTGACAGAGGACGAAAACAACGTCAAGGCGTTGTTTAGACGAGGTAAGGCTAGAACAGAACTCGGGCAAACCGATGCAGCTCGGGAGGACCTACTAAAAGCACGTAAGTACGCACCTGAGGACAAGGCAATCACAAGGGAGCTAAAATTGCTTGCTGAACATGACAAGGCTGTTTACCAAAAGCAGAAGGAGATCTACAAGGGAATATTTGGTCCCAGACCCGAACCGAAACCGAAGCATGGTGTAATAGTTACTCAACTAATCCTTATGTGGCAATGGTTGATATCACTTTTCTACCGTCTCTTCAAGCGCGAAAAACGCCATGCTGATTAGGTACACTGAGCTGAGTTAATTCATTGTCTCTCTTATTAGTCTTGAATTTTCTCCTCTGCATCAAACATTAGTTGTTAACACAGGTGGTTTTCAGTGGCTGAGTTGAATATTTGAAATAATGCATTCACTTACTCTCTTCTTTACAAACATGTCTAGATTTAAAGTTTTACATGAATCGAATAACGATTATGAACATCGAACATAGCTCATCTGGTTAAGAATATCGAGATTTGAACAAGTTCTTGTACACATTTACAAACTTATGCACAGATTTCATACAACAACAATAAAGAGATCTGATAAATCTCCCCTTTGAAATCCATCATGTTCTACCATACTTGCTTTGGCATTGACATCCAAACAAAATAAGCACAAACAATCTTCTGAGAAATATACACATAAACAGCAAATGAAAGGCTCATCAATGTCAAATCCTTCCAGTCCCCTTTTCTCTGAGGGCTTAATTTCTCCTTCAATTCTATTCCCATCTTCTCGAATCTCTGAACAATCCCTGGAATCGACTGTTTTCTTTCTTCACCGTTCTTCGGCTTTTCTTCTGAAGGATCTGAAGGGTCTTGGTTATGGAGGCAGAGGAGGACGACCGATCTGGGGCTGGTGCTTCTGTTTCTGAAACGCACGGCGGCGGAGCCAAAGAAATAGCGGTGCCCGGCGTAGAGGGCTGCCATGGAAATGGGAGGAGGAATGGCTGCGATTTGGAAGGAAACCGGATTTGGACTTGGAGATATTTATCTGGGGATGGATTTTTATGTTCATTTTTAATGGGTTATATATATATAATTCGTTTGAATATGACATGTATAAATATCTAAAATATGTAACTTTAAATTTTTGTTGAACAAAAGAATATAAAGAATTCCTGACAATCTAATTATATATTAACTAATACAATCAAGTCTCTCGTTAAATTAACCAACGAGAGGATGATGGGTAAAAATTTAATTAACTGAGAGGGAGTATAAAAGTGAGAGAATGGAGATCGAGCATAACAAAAACGTCTGAGAAGTCAATTTCTACGAGATTCTACATTGGCAGGGAACAACAATGAAGCGTTCTTTCTGAAAACCTCTCCCTAATAGATATAGACTCTAGACTCTACTAGTAGGTTTAGACAAATGTTTGGGCTCGGCCCAATCTAAGAATAGCCCAATATCAATAGCAAGGTAATAGGATTAGACAAATGTTTGGGCTCGGCCCAATTTAAGAATAGCCCAATATAAATGGCAAGGTAATAGGCTTAGACAAATGTTTGGGCTCGGCCCAATCTAAGAATAGCCCAATATAAATGGCAAGGTAATAGGCTTAGACAAATGTTTGGGCTCGGCCCAATCTAAGAATAGCCCAATATAAATGGCAAGGTAATAGGCTTAGACAAATGTTTGGGCTCGGCCCAATCAATCAAACATATAGATCCAAGCCCAAAACCCTAAATGAGTTTCATTTATTTATTTATTTCTAATTTTCAGGCACACTATTAGTGACGTATTATGAATAATTTGTATAGGAAATTTTATTTTCAAAATATATTATTTAATTCAATAAATATTGAAATAGGGAAATAAATCGTCAACGTAGTAGATGATAGTTAATTTATTTATATTACATGTGATTACCTTTTATTTATTAATAATTGATTACCTAATTATAATTACCGTAATTATTGATTAAATGCATCATTATTCTTACTTACTTTCATGTCATTGATTTGATTGTTCGGGTCACTCTAGCAAACCTCACGTTACTTTTAATCTAAAAATTAAAAGGCAATACAATAAAATCTTTGATAATTAAGGTAGTTGTGTGTCAAAATCAATTTAAAAAAAAAAAAAAAAAAAAATTACAAAAGTGATTGAGGAAGTGGGCCTGAGAGCACATGGGAAATGGGCCCCCAATCAGCCCATTAGCATTAAATTAGTCTTCGATCGAACAAAATCTTTGTTCTGCCGTTTCCCATCCACCTTACCGTATAACGCCACGTGTCCCTTTTAATTAAATATATTTTTCGGCGAATATTAATTTTTTAATAAATTATTATTATTATTATTATTTTGTGGAACCGGCCGACAAATCGACAACGCACATGGGATACGAACGTGTAAAGCCTCGCTTTAGCAGGCGCACGCTAGCATTATTGATTTGATATCCTACGCATCCCGCTTATTTTATTATTATTTCTTTTTAAGGATTTTCATTATTTAAATTACAAATTAACCCTAAATTTAATTTAATTTCATTATCATCCTAAATCAACTACATATTTGTATTTGAGTTTAACCTATAAAAGACAAATAATAATAATAATAATAATAATAATCTCTTTATTCCTTGAGAAAAAATAAAATAAAATAAATAAATAAATAGGTTGTGGGTGTAGCCTTTCCTTTTAAATAATAAAATATTTTACCATAAATTTTAACCAATGAAATCAAACCTTTAAATTTTTATTTTATTTTATTATTATTTGTTTCTATGTAGGTTTGAATGTATTTGGACTAGGAAGAGACCGATTTAATCATTTAATATATACGTAATTTTGGGGTAACATATTCGAAGTCATGTCCTTAGTTAATTTTTTAATCATAAAATAACGTTTCCTTTTAGATTTAGTCGTGGTCATCTCGGGATGACTAAATCCAACTTGACTAGTGAAATAAACTTCATTTAAGATCTGTCGTGTAAAAAATATATATATATAGATTAAATTATTTTTTAATTTGATAAACGGAGAGTTCAATGAGATCAACAAAGACCTAATCGGTGAAAATTTTTGTCCACGACGATCGTAAATATAAAAAATCAACCGTAATCAATTAGCTTAGGTCATTATTATGTCATTGGTGAGATATTAAATTAAACATTAAATTACATTAATGGCATCTGACATATCTTCAAATAATTCCTCAAAACTATTATTTACCAAATTTAATTGACTTCAGCGGTAAATAAAATAATTAATTTTAGCCACTCTTATTTATTTAATTAATTAATTGCTTTCTCAACCGAAGCAATTAATTCTAAATAAATTGAAACTCGAAATTGAAGAGAGAATCTCGCAATTATTTCAGATTTTTTCAATTTTATGAAGTCTTTAAATAATAATTATCAATTTAATTCTACTAAAAAAATTAAGAGTTTATTTTATTTAACGCTTAAAAGATATATTAAGATTAAAAAAAAAAAGTCTAATAAATTTAATTTTTTTTTAGTGCAATAAATACACGAGTTATGTTTATGCTCGTGTTTATTAACATAAAATTGAAATTTACAAACGTTCTAAAGTCGTTAAGACCTAATATATACCATTCGAGTTGTAACAGGAGTCCGTGAGATTTTACAATCCACTTCATTGGGGGCAGTGTCCTTGTTGGCACACTACCCATTGTCTATCTTTAATATCATTCATAACAGTTCAAGTTCATCACTAGTAGATATTATCTGTTTTGACCAATTACGTGTCTCTATTAGTGTCACGATTTTCAAACGCGTCTGTTGAGGAGAGGTTTCCACACTCTTATAATGAATATTTCATTCCTCTCTCCAACCGATGTTGGATCTTACACACGTTTTAAAAGATTTACTGACATGAACGTTAGACGTATAGATTTTCGAATCTAACCGATCCTAGGGAGTTGGATCAAATTTATAATATAAAACAAAAATGGTGTTTGGAGAAAAAAAAGAAGAGAAGCGACAAGGTTGGCAGCTCCATCAAGTCCACGAATCATGGAGAAAAAAACGGTCGCCAAATGGAAGAAAAGCGGACAAATCCATAAGCAATGTTTGATATTTCAAAATCTCAGTTTGTAAGGTTTAATTACACCTAATTAATCTCCTTCTATTTCCTCGCATCTTCCTGCTTTAATCATTCTTCTCTCACTATAAATTCAATCTTCTCCCATCCATTCCACTCGAACCCTTCACCCCATTTCCTCTCTTAACTCCAAAAAATGGCTTCTTCTCCATTTTCACCACTGCCATTGCTCGCTTTCTGCTTGCTTTTGGCCTCTTCAGCCCTTGCAGGGCCCATTCTGGAAGGTATGATACTCATTTTCAAACCCCTTTGTGTAGTTTTTTGAATTGGGTATCTGTTTTTGTGGGATTGTTCGTTGTTTTAGCTGTTTGTGCTGCCTTTGATTGTTGCTTGTGGGTACTCTTTGTTTTGTTGTTGGTACTGTTTTGGATTTTGTTTGTTGGGTTTACTGTACAAAATGTTGTTTCTTTTGCTTTGTGGTTTGTTTTAAAGAATGTTTTGTGCTGGTTTTCTTGCATTTTTTGAGTTTCTGGTTTGTTCCTTCTGTGCTTACTAGAGAGCTCCGTTGATCCGTTCTTGTTTTCGTTCTCCTCTCCAACCGATGTAAGATTTGTTCGGGGTCTAGCATCCTTGTTGGCACTTGTTCCCTCCTTTAATCGATGTGGGACCCCAATCCACTCCCTCCGGGGCTCGGCGTTCTTGCTGCACACCACCTCGTTGTCCACCTCCTTTCAGGGTTCAGCATCCTCGCTAGCACATCGATCGGTGTCTGACTCTGATACCATTTGTAACGACCCTAAGCTCACTGTTATTTGATACTGTCCTTTGTGCCTTTTCTTCTTACCTTCCCCTCAAGGTTTTCAAAACGCCTTCGTTAAGGAGAGGCTTCAATACCCTTTTAAAGAATGTTTTGTTTTCCTCTCCAAATAACGTGGTATCTCACAATCCACCCCTTTCGGGGCCCAGCATCTTCGCTGACACTCGTTCCCTTTTCCAATCGATGTAGGACCCCCCCAATTCACCCCCCTTCCTTTTTTGGCACACCGTCTCGTGTCCACTCCCTTTGGGCTCAGTCTTCTTTTCGACACATCGTTCGGTATTTGGCTCTGATCTATTTGTAACGATATTAAGCCCACAGCTCTTTTTTGGGCCATTCTTTATGGGTTTCCTCTCAAAGTTTTTTAAACACATTTGTTAGGGAGAGGTTTCCACATCCTTACGAAGAATCTTTTGTTCTCCTCCCTAACCGATGTGGGATCTCACAGTAAGACTCATGACATATATAACTGAAGTTAATACGTTCATTGTTAGAATTGTATAGGTTTAGGCCTAGAGTACGAGTAGAAAATATCATATCACTGTTGAATTACAGAGATCGTTCGATGTTGATTGTTTGAACGGTTCAAAGTTGAATCAATGTGACCTGTTTGTATTCCCATTTATGAACATTGAGCTGAGCTTCTTTTCTCTCACAGGACTTCTAGCAAATGGGAACTTTGAGTTAGCACCAGCCCAAACTAAACTAAAGAAAACAGTAATAATGGGAAAAGACTCTCTCCCCAACTGGGAAATCAATGGCTTGGTTGAGTACATCTCCGGCGGGCCTCAACCAGGAGGAATGTTCTTCGCCGTCGCTCACGGTGTCCACGCCGTGAGGCTCGGCAACGAAGCGTCCATATCTCAGACCATAAAACTGAAAAAAGGGTCTCTTTATGCTCTTACATTTGGAGCTTCAAGAACATGTGCACAAGATGAAGTTTTGACTGTCTTGGTGCCTCCCCAAAATGGAAGTTTGCCTCTACAAACTCTTTACAGCAGCAACGGAGGCGATGTCTACGCGTTCGGGTTCATAGCTCCTGCCGATTCCGTTAAGGTGACGTTCTACAATCCTGGAGTTCAGGAAGATCCTGCTTGTGGACCTCTGCTGGATGCTGTTGCCATCAAAGAGCTCATTCCTCCATTGCCAACAAGATGTAAAGCCACATTCCCCAACAAACGCACTCCCATCACGTGTAACGGCCTAAACCCACCGCTAGTAGATATTGTCCTCTTTGGGCAACCTCTCCCTAACATACCCGTTTTCAAAACCTTGAGGAAAAGCCTAAGAGGACAATATATGCTAGTGGTGGACTTGGGCCGTTACATATTGTTCTATAACGTTCTCGTTCGCAATTTCAGTGTGCGTTTAGTTATGTTCGATATTCATCGTTTCTTTTACCATTTTTCTTGCAGATAACTTGATCAGGAACCCGAGCTTTGAGGTCGGTCCTCATCGGTTAGTAAACTCGACGAATGGAGTTCTTCTACCTCCAAAGCAAGAAGACATCACATCTCCACTTCCCGGCTGGATCATAGAGTCTCTGAAGGCAGTAAAGTTCATTGATTCAGAGCATTTCAATGTCCCCGTTGGACTTGCAGCGATCGAGCTCGTTGCAGGGCGAGAAAGCGCCATAGCTCAAATCATCAGAACCATCCCCAACAAATTCTACTCTCTAACGTTCAAAGTCGGCGACGCGAAGAACGGGTGCCATGGCTCAATGATGGTTGAAGCATTTGCTGCTAAAGACACTGTCAAAGTTCCCTTCCAATCTCAAGGAAAGGGCCTTTACAAAACTGGCATTCTCAAGTTCAAAGCCATCTCAACTAGGACCAGAATCACATTCTTCAGTTCATACTACCACACTAGAATAGACGACTTTGGGTCCCTCTGTGGCCCTGTGCTCGACGACGTACGCGTCGTTCCTGCATACTAGAGCCCATGCCCCCTGGTCCGGTGTCGACGTAGATGATGCAACGGCTGCTTGATCCATAGTCTTTGTAATTAAAACGTTTGATGAGGCTAGCTGTGTGTTCTTGAACTTAGTTAAAATGTTGAACACCAATATTTTATAAAGCCAATATATTTCTCTCTAGTAATGGAGAAAGGAAAGCTAAGATTTCATGATATAAACACTCTTTTCATCCTTGTTTTTATTTTTTATTGGGCCATAAGAGCCCAACAAGCCCAACAACTTTGCACTTACTAAAGCCCAATAAGCCCAATTACATGTACACCTTCATTAAGGTCCAAAAAAGAGAAGGGCAAGGTGGGGAATTGAGCGGGGACGAGAACGGAGAATGTAATCCCGACTCATCTCCCGTTCCCTGTCTAAACGATGAATCCTTGTTCCACTCTTCCCACAAATGTTCACGGTAAAGTGGACATCTCTAGTTTGAGGGACCGTTACTATACTTCTAAAACCTATTTTTTTGGCACTATCTACTGGAAGATTTTGGCTACGAGCGAGGGGAAAAGCATTGGCTTTCTATCTATTTGTATTGGTCTTTTCACTCCTATATATGATGATTTATTATTGCATAGCAGAGTCAGTCGGAATTCATAGAACCAAAGGAGTAGAAGCATTCGGAAACATCCTAACCACTTGGGCCACAGGTCGATCCTATTGCATGCAACTATGATAGGCTCACTGCTAACCAAAGTGACTATTTCCTTCGTCAAAGTCTTAGATTGGCGACCAAGTCCCTTATCCTTCTCGTTTCCAAGGGAGGCGGGATAAATCTGACCCCTTCCCCTGTTCTCATCTACGTATATGAGATACTTTCAGAAGTGAACATCTTTCTTAGTCGCAATGTCCAAGAAAAGAATAGGAAATGATACGTGTGTTACTAATTAAATACGAAGTACAAGAACATTGATGTGGATAGGTGGATGTAGCTTGAACTACCTGTCCTTAAACTTACTCTTTAGGGTTGCTAATTAAGGTTAAAGCTTTTACTTTGTTCAATTAATTACAAGTTTGGGTCAACTCTTTGCCGTCCTTTTGTTACGCTTGTTGACTCTCCCGTGGGACCCACTCAACTTTTATTCTTATTTTTCATTTTTAACAAAATTTCTAATAATTGTATTTTTTTTTTAAATGATCTATAAAAATATTTTAGATGTGATAAAAATTTGAAAAATATAAATATTTCGATAATTATTTAACAGAAAATATATTTATTTATCTATAATTAATTAAGATAATGCACTTTCAAATTTTGTTTGGAGGCAAAATGACAATTTTTCTCGTCTCCCAAACGTGGTGTGTGCGCTGTCAACCAGGAGAGAGAGAGAGAGAGAGAGAGAGAGAGATTTTCGTAGCCGGCCATTCGATTCATCACTGCATTTACTGTTCTTGTTCGTCTCTGATTTGCTCTATAAAGATTCCTTTTCAAATTTTCATCCATTCATACATCTGGTTTTGTTTCTCTCTCAGATCTTCTTCCGCTTTCAACGTAATGTTCATTGCTCAACACGAATCACACTCACATTTACCCTTTCCCTCTGCATTTTCAAACAAAAAATGCTTAAACATTACTTCTACTCTCATTCTGATACTTCTTTTGCTTCAATTGTTGTTTTAGATCTCCTTGACGCCGCTTTTGATCACACTCATGTCGAAAGCTGGAGCGTTGGATCTGGCATCGGGCCTTGGCGGCAAGATAGATAAGAACGAGGTTCTTTCCGCCGTTGAAAAGTAAAAACACACACATTATCTCTCTCTCTGCCTTTAAATTTTTATTCCTAGATTGTGTTTTGTTTGGTTAATGGACCTCCATTTGTAAAATTTTGTCACTGACTAGCTGAATGAGCAACTGATTCTCTGTTTGTGACATTTGCTTTGAATTCTATGCCTAAGCTTCTGCATGTTCTGCTTGATCTGTTTTTGTTAAGTTTAGATTTGGATGCTTTGAATGAAACAGAGCATTCTAGGATTGTGTACCATTTTTTAGGCACTAGTTAGTGGGAAAATTAGGCAGGATATCACGAGAAGAATGAAGATTTGGCCTGAATAGTTGTATTTGAATTGGGGCTTGTTGTATCTTTGTTTTATAAGTTTTACTATGTTGAATCAGGTATGAGAAGTACCATGTTTGCTATGGAGGCGACGAGACGGAGAGGAAAGCCAACTACACTGACATGGTAAAAGAATCATCCCCTTGTCACCATATTGGTTCTAGACTATTGATCTCCCGTCCCATGGCTGTGTGATATGTTTTACTACAGGTTAATAAATACTACGATCTTGTTACGAGCTTTTACGAGTTTGGTTGGGGCGAGTCATTCCATTTTGCGCCTAGGTATGGCGTACTATTTACCTCTTTTATTCAGCAGAGTAGAATGTGTGTTTGTTTTTGCAATGTCAACTCTAAACATGCATATTTTTTCACTCTAGATGGAATGGTGAATCTCTTCGGGAGAGCATTAAGAGGCACGAGCACTTCCTTGCTTTGCAATTAAATTTGAAGCCTGGACAGAAGGTTTGTGTTTTTCCATCTGCAGATGGAGAAATTTACTTCGTTCGTTTCGAATTATCGACAATAACTCTATCTCAATTGAACATGTTCTAGGTGTTGGATGTTGGGTGTGGAATTGGTGGACCACTTAGAGAAATTGCAAGATTTAGGTGTGATGACTAACCCACTTGGAGTATTTTTGCCTTTGATATATTGGAATTAAGATAATTTGAACAACTAGATTGTCTACTGTCTTGATCGAACTGTTTGATGCTGGATCGAACTGTTTTACATTTATGCTTATGGTTAGTGTCTCATATCCTATGATTCTCTGTTGCAGTTCTACTTCAGTTACTGGATTGAACAACAATGAGTATCAGATTTCAAGAGGAAAGGTAATTATTGCCTCATAATTACCATTCTGCTATTGTTATGATACGTCCCGGTCAATATCTTGCAGCAAGATAATTGTACTTTTCGCTTTTTAATTCATCAGGAACTGAATCGTATTGCAAAAGTGGACAAGACTTGTGACTTTGTGAAGGTTGGATTCTTTTTGTAGTAGATTACATTTAGTCTTGCAAAATTTTGTTTGTGAACTTGAAGAGGAAAGCCTACTAATACTTCACTTATATTCTCTCCACGCTGCAGGCCGACTTCATGAAAATGCCATTTCCCGATAACTCGTTTGATGCAGTATATGCAATTGAAGCTACTTGCCACGCACCGGATGCAGTAAGTTTTTAACACATTCTGAAGCATTAGAGTTTGAGTTTACTGCAGTTATTGTTGATTTAGCGTGAATATCATCACGTGAAATGTACGTGCATTGGCCATCTCGGTTTGACTTTTCCTTTTTTCTTGTGTGGCAGTATGGGTGCTACAAGGAGATTTATAGAGTACTAAAGCCTGGCCAGCATTTTGCTGCTTACGAATGGTGCATGGCTGATGCTTATGATCCGAATAACCAAGAACATCAAAAGATTAAGGTAATTTGGCTCGGTTCATTCTATTTGGCAGATTCTTGATTGCACAGTGATTGATCACCAATATGGATTATATTGACCAAGTTCCCATTGTGCAGGCAGAAATTGAGATTGGTGATGGTCTTCCAGATATCAGGTTGACAGGAAAATGCCTTGAAGCTTTGAAACAAGCAGGTTTTGAGGTTAGTTGGAAAAGAGCCTTATCATGATTGAATGAGAGGAATCATTTATGGCTTTAAAGCAATGATCTCATAATATTCATGGCCACATTACATCAGGTTGTTTGGGAGAAAGATCTTGCTGTAAATTCGCCTGTTCCTTGGTACTTGCCTTTGGACAAAAGCCATTTTTCACTGAGTAGCTTCCGTCTAACAGCGATCGGTCGTTTCATTACTAAAAACATGGTAAGCGTCATCGGATGTGACCTTGATGACTTTTTTCCTTAGGATGATGTTAACGAGTTATGGTTTGGTTCTTTTTGTAGGTCAAAGCACTCGAGTTCGTTCGACTTGCCCCAAAGGGCAGCCAAAGAGTTCAAGACTTTCTAGAGAAAGCTGCTGAAGGACTAGTTGAGGGTGGAAAGTGAGTATACCTTACAATTCTGTATTTTACTTTGCATATGGGATTTGACACCCTTTTTCTTTTTCTGAAAGTTCATTATTCCATTCTTGTTATATTAAATCCACCTAATACTTTTTTGAGGGGCCCTCATAAAGTGACCTGTGGGAGGGAAGAGTAAAAGGACTCTAGATCGGGGCTCCTCGAAAAGAAAAGATGGGGAGGGGGGGGAGGGGGACTTTGATATGCGAGATACGAACTTGAGGTAGATTACGAGAGAAGGGGGAGACGGGGAGCTCAAAAGTGTTAATTCTAAGTGCTTATGTGTAACATTCCAAGCCCACTATTAGCAGATATTCTCTGTCGTCAGCCTCACAGTTTTAAAACACGTCTGTTAGGGCGGTGTACCAGTGAGGATGCTGGCCCCCAAGGGGATGGATTGTTAGATCGCACATCAGGTGGAGAGGGGAACAAAGCATTCCTTATAAGGGTGTGGAAACCTCTACCTAGCAGACACGTCATAAAAATGTGAGGCTTATGGCGATACGTAATGGGCAAAAGCGGATAATATCTACTAACAATAGGCTCAAGCTGTTACATTGAGGTCGGTCCAACTTTTTAGGCTAGAAGTGCAATCGAGAGCATGTTGTATTTATCTCTCATATTTCTCCATGATGTTCGTTCTTCTAACTCGCCTGAGTCGCTCATACGACGTTTCTTAATGTTGTCAGGAGAGAGATATTTACACCAATGTATTTCTTCTTGGCACGGAAGCCACTTTCAGCCAGTGAGTAATTTAACAGTACGTAGTTAACTTCTCAGCTGCTACTCAGTTATGGAGTGTTTTCAGTCATCTTGAAGATTATGTTTTTGGCTTAGTTTAACCATTCTATAGCGTTTCTTTTCCATTTTTTTAGCGGGGTAAAGCTGCTTTTTGCCTTTCGCTTTTTCTTTAATTAGTCTCAAGTGGGTTATCTTTGTTCTTAGGAAGTTGGTTAGTCTGAGCCCTTCTGCTTTCAATTTTCTTGTTCGTTCTGTTGATGCAATAAACGAGTTTCCATTTGTTTTCTAACAAGGTTTTACTTGCTCGTTTCATCGTTACGTGATCGATGTGTTCGTAATATTGTAGAAATGTTGATTTTCAATGAAAATATCATCATGATGAATATGATTTTGTTAACAAGGATACGAAATGCTTAGAAATATCTGTCGATATCAATATTTTGGCGACTATAGTATTGAGATTTTGACGTTTTTGTTGTTGACGCCGAGATTTTCTTGCTCCTAAACTCGGTCATGAACATCCATAAATAAATTCATTTCTACAAGTTCTTCAATACCGTTATCCTTCTAAAGCCATTTCTATTCGTGTTTCTTTAAAAAAAAAAAAAAATGAAGAAATATATTTAAATTTTTGAAAATACGTAAATTCGTAATATTTTGAAATTTATAGATAGCATATAAACTAAACACGTAACTTAGGTGTAAAATGTGAATATATTAAAATTTATGGACCAAAAACAAAATTAAAACTAATACTCGAGATAAGAATATGTTTTTTTTAATAACTTTTAAGTTTATTCCTTAAAATTTCAAATTTATTATATTTAAGTTATTTTTAAAATGTCTGATTTTAATCTCTAAACTTTAAAATAATAACTATTTTGATCCTTATTTAATAATATAGTTTTGAGTATATATACCGACCCGTTAATATGAGTATAATTTCAAACCATATAAGTTAGAGTCAAGCGTTAAATAAGTGAATTAAATGAATTAATTTCTTTAAAATGTTACGAGACTAAATATATGGTATTTGGAATATTTTGTAAAAAAAATGCTTTTAATAAAAAATTCTCAAAATATGTGATAAAAAATAAATTTATAATTGAATTTACTTTTAATATAGTGCAACAAAAAATTTGTTAGTTAAAATACGCTATGATATAATTACATTTTTATTGAAAATATATTATTTTCCTCGTAAAGAACAAAAAAGCCTAATTTGAAAAATAAATAAATAGAAAATAAATAAAAGAAACCCAAATCCCGCGCTGATAAACCCTATAAACCCAAAGCCCTCAACTGCTTCAATTTTGCAGGGAGACATCGAACTCAAACGTGCCTTCGTCCCGTTCCTGAATTTCGCAGTTGCTTGAAATTTAGTCACCCATGGCTATGGAGATGGATGTAGAGCACAAGGAAGCTATCAGCAATGTCATGATCCTCTTGACGGACCCCGAAGGCACGCCTTTGGGAGCTCCCATTGATCTTCCCCACAATGCAGGGCTTCAGCAGCTTCAGCAAATGGTCAATAAGCTTCTCAACAATGTAAGTTTCGGCAAAAGCTACCTTTTACTGTTTCCTCTTCCCACGATGCTTGTCAACAATTAAGTTTCGGGGAAAAGTGATTTGTTAATTCTCGATCAATATGCAACTTTGACCCTTGATATAAAGTAGCTGTATTCATAAGAACTTTGATTATCGAGCGATATTTTTTTGGGAATGTTTTAAATTAGGTTGGCCGGTTATTCGCGGGAGAGTGAACACTCTCGTAGACTTGTGAGAAAGTTCCTTTTGTTGGTTGGCCTGCTTTGTTGCATTCTTGTCGAAGATGAAGGAGACATGGATCATATGTTGGGGAGTTGTGGTTTTGTGTGGTTTGTTTGAGATTATTTCTTTTGGTAGATTGGTTATTAGTGCGTTCGGCAAAGATTATGTAGGGAGATGATCAAGGAGTAAGGCAACGTTGGGAAGGGAAGAAAGGAGATGTACAAATGGTTTTCTAGAAAGCAAGCGAGCTTTCATTGAGAAAAATGAAAGAACTAGAGCATACAAGAAATAAGCCCAACACAACAAAGAGTTTAAGAACTAACTATAGGAACGGACTTCAATTCAACAAAATCAAACTAAGATCATGATTACAAAAGGTCCAGTAACCCAAAGCCCGTTGAGGATTGTTGGGAGAAAGTCCCACATTGACTAATTTAGTGGAAGACCATGGATTTTTAAGTGAGGAATACTATCTCCATTGATGTCAGGCCTTTTAGGAAAATCCAAAGCAAAGCCATGAGAGTTTATGCTCAAAGTGGACAATATCATACAATTGTGGAGAGTCGTGATTCCTAACAAAGTCCCCATACAAATGTTGAAGGTGGGTAAAGTGACATGCATGAGAAGGCAATGTTCTTCATACTGAAAGGATACATGTGTAGTTTCCTATTTGATTAGATGAGAAAAGTCTATATAACGCGAGTGCATATATGTATATACAGAAAGGCAGGTTCTTATGTAACTTAGAATAACAATATTACATCCATTGTAGTAAATCACTACATGACGTGATAAAGAACTTTGAAACAAGAAAATGAACACCGAAGGAGAAGGAAAGTTATAGTTTCTTTATTTCTACATTAATAATCTATTGTTCTTTTACGTCAAGATGGAGAAACCTTACCCACAACTTTATCAAGCAACTGGAAGTAAGCATTCGACCACGATCTTTTAGCTGCAAAAATGCAGAAAGGAACTAGAATCCCAGCTGCAAATCCAACCCCAAGACTCAGGTAAAACCATTGACCAATGACTTCATTGTTTTCTTCGTCTTCGTCTTCATCTTCATCTCTCCCTCCATCTGTACTTTTAGTGTCTTGACATGTTACAGAAAGGGGTTCACCACAGAGACCAGGATTTCCAGCAAAAGATGAAGCAGAAAAGGTTTGAAACTGATATCCAACAGGAATCTTTCCTGTCAAGTTATTGTTCGAGAGATTCAAATCACTCAACCATATTAATTTAGTCAAGCTAGGAGGAATGGGACCTGAGAACCTGTTGTTTGAGAGATCAAGATATGATAATTCTATCAGGTTTGAAATGTTCTCTGGAATCTGGCCACTGATATGATTTTGAGACAAGTTCAAGGCAATAAGCCCGGCTAACTCAGTTATATCTTGAGGTAAAACTCCATACAGTTCGTTCCCAGAGAGATCAATGCTTATTACAAGGGAAAGGGTCTTAGTGTACCTCAATAAGTTGCCTTTTGTGTTCAAGATGTAGTTTTCTTCGTAGTAAATGCTCCTGTATTTCCCGTAAAGTAGATATTGGTTTGTTGTCTGGCGTTGAAACATAGCTTTGAGACTGCTGAAACCAATTGAAATGGAACCATTCAACTTGTTTTGTGCCAGGTCCAAGACTTGCAACGAGCCAAGATTTGTGAGTGCAGGAATCGCTCCGGAAAATGCATTTGACCTCAAGGTGAGGATTCTCAGATTTGGAAAACTAGTTCCAATCCAAGGAGGAATACTACCGACAAGACCATTATTCCCAAGATTCAGTGTTTCCAGATTGGAGAGATTTTGGAAAGATGGTGGGAGCTTTCCAGTGAGCCTGTTTTCACTTAAATGTAGAGTCTGAAGCTGATTTAACTGACCCAAAGAGTCTGGAATTGGACCTACTAAATAGTTGTTCGCGAGGTCGATTGCCTTCAACAACGAACAATTCCCAATAGTTGAAGGAATTTTACCAGTCAAGTTATTCCCTGATAGATTAATGACCTGAAGAATCTGCATTTCCCCTACAGTATCTGGAATTTCACCTGTTATTTGATTATTAGCCAGAGACAGAAAGACCAGGTTCGGCATTGCCTCACCTATATTCTTTGGTATTGAACCCGAGAATATGTTATTTGAAAGTTCGAGTGAAACAATCTCAAAGCTTGGAAGAGGAATCGGTCCTTCAAAGAGATTGGAGCTGAAATCAACATCTGCAAAGGGAGCTATTTTCAGCGGGTTCGGTAGTCGTCCCTCTAACCGGTTGTAAGAAACGTTTAAAAGAGCTAGATTTGCTGAGATTTTCCAAAACCAGTTGGGAATGGGACCTGAGATGCTGGCATTTGAGAAATCCATGAACAGCACCGCATTTTGTGATTTGAGCCAAACTGGAAATGGAGAACCCAAGTAACACGAACCCATGTCAAGATTTCTGACTTGGAATGGAGGAACCCAATTGGAACTAACATTCAATCTCAAAGAATTCGAAGATAAATGTAAGATTTTCAGTTTGTTTAGCTTTGAAAAATGTGCTTCTGAGACTGTCCCTGTGAATTGATTGCTAGAAACATCTAAAAGAGACAGCTCAGAAAGCTGCCCTATACTCTCAGGGAGAGTCCCATTCAGCTTATTTCCTTGCAGCCCCAATGAAGACAACTTTTCAAGTGATCTGAAATCAACAATGGGACCTTGAAGTGAGTTATAACCCAAACTTAGTTCATTAAGATTTTCAAGTTGGCCTAACCACTCCGGCAATTCACCCACCAATTTGTTGTTGGACAGATCTAGATGCTCCAGGCTAAAGAGTGGACGAGCTGGATTGCAGTTTTCAGTTCCTTCAAGAAATTCAGGTAACGTCCCGTTCAAATTATTACCCGATAATCGGAAAAAGTTCAGGTTGCAAAGCCTTCCGATGGTGCTCGGAATCCCTCCTTCGACGTTATTCCCTAAAAGATCAAAATAAGCAAGAGAACTCACATTTCCAATGGAGGATGGAAGCTTTCCATGAATCTTATTCTCAGCTAGTATAAGAACTTCCACCCTACTCCATCCTCTTTGAAATAACTGAGAGCAGCTCGCTGAGAGATTTCCATTCCCAGAAAGATCCAACGAGCGTAAACTGGGTAGATCACCGAGGCCGAGGGGAATTCTACCGTACAAATTACAATCACTCATACTGAGTGATGTCAGGCTACTAACATTCATAAGCCAAGTGGGTATCTGAGAATTGATATTGTTTCCAGTTAAATCAACAACAGAGAGAGAAGTGAAGTTGACTGTCAAGGGAGATGAAATGGCTCCAGATAAGCCACAATCACTCATATGCAACTCAGTTAAGAATTTAAGCCTGCTCAATATCTTAAACCAGTCTGGTTTCACTGGGGAAAGATCCATGCTATCCATTGCAAGATACTTCAAGGACACAAGCCCAGCTACCCATTCAAGATTATCAAGAACTAAACCCAAATTCTCCATATCAAGATATTGCAAGCTAGAAATGTTACCCAAACTGGGAGGCAGTAAACCACCAAAGCCAGCATTTGATAGGTTCAAATACTGCAACTTCTTCAAAGAGCCGAAGAATTCAGGAACTGGAATATCATTGAATGTGTTAAAACTCAAATCCAAATATCTCAAAGACCTTAGTTTTGTGAGCGATGGACTTATCTCTCCACTAAGATTCCAGAATCCTTGCTCCCCTAAGGGATGTGGGTTATGAAGATCAATCACAGTAACAGCTCCAGTTCCATTGTTACACCCCACCCCTCTCCATTGGCAACAGTCCATCCCTTTCCATGACACGAGTCGATTCTCAGGATCGTTGAGGCCACTTTTTAAGGCAATCAAAGCTTCTCGATCGGAATCAAAACACCCTAGAGACTTTACATGAACATTACAGAAAAGAACTAGAATAGCTAATTGAAGAACTGGGCTCGTCGACATTGACACAACTTTCTCTCTGTTGCGAGGCCGAAGGAGATATTGAACGTGCTTCCCCACACGGTAATTTTAATATGATCTCTTCTCTTTGCAACCAATTTGGCTAAGATTGTTCTTGATTATCAGAATTCCATTTGTGTTCTTTGTCTGTGATTTAATTCTTTATGTAAGGTCAAATCTATGTAGAAGTTTTAGAATATAGAATGAGACAAACATATTTTAATAAAAATTGTGGAACAAGAAAGCTTAGGTTTTGAAGTTACTCAAACTGTTCGACTCATTTAAAATGAGTCAACGATTGATCGTATTCAGGCATGACTATGGGCACTTGCTCGTTGATAGAACATTTTCCTGTAAATTTTGACTTTCATGAATAAGACAGACAAGGGAGGAAGACAACAGGCGTAGTTTAAGAAACTATATTTTTAATTTATCTATTTTATTATGGATTGACCAAGCTGTCGAAGATGATATTGTTTTTAATTTTTTTTAATATCTTCTCTCTTATCTCAAAATTTATATTTATTATTCAAATTTTGGAGTTATATTTTATTTCTCTATTGAGTTTTAAATCCTATTAGTTTGAATATAGTTGATGAATAACTGTTGAGGGTGTTAATTAATGTTATTTTTTTAATTTTTTTTTAGTATTTCGCGGTAAAACCAGTTGGCTCTAAAATCAGACATAAACGTCGATTTCAAGTGCGAAGATGTGAATGGAGATCAATCAAAATATCTCCATTCCCCACTTGTTGAGCTTCCAAATAAATATCCTGCCCCCCATTTCTCTTTCTCCATCACTCCAATGGCGTTTTCCGCGATCTCCCCGCTGCCATTAGCCGTCTCCTTAGGGTTCCACCGCCTTCATTGTCCAACCACGGTGGGTCGTCGCTTTTCCTACCCTTGTGCTTCTTTGAGCTCTTCGTCTTCCGAATCTAAATCAGCGAAAGCATCATCGCCCAGTGATGGCGTTAGTTCCTCCAATGGAACTTCAACGCCCTTGGTCGAACCCTCCAGAGCTGCGGACTCGAATTTCAGTTACGCGTATGCTAACCCTAGTGGTGGTGGTGGTGGTGGTGGTGGTGGTGCGTTTCATCCGATTATTAGGTTTATGGGATCCGCTGAATCCTCAATTGAGAGGGTACTTGCTTCTCTCTCTCTCTCTCTCTTTCTCTCTCTTTTTTTCAATTGGATTTTCATGTTCTTCCCCTGTCGAAGCTGAAAGTTTGTGCTGGCTATGAATTAAATACATAAACACTTTGAATCTGAACTCGTACACTGATTAATAGTTGAGAGTTCGGCCGTGGAGTAGATGCATATGAAAATTTTATGTTGTCACATTTCAAGCACTGTAGAAGTTGGATGGGCTGGTGCCAGAAAGGATACCCATTTAGGATTATTTCAGATGTTATTTTTAATTTTTAAAAAATCTCGAATTTCAGTTCTTTAATGGGTTAATGACTGTGCCTGTCTCACCTGATGTTAAGCAGGTTATTTTTGACTTCCGTTTCTTGGCACTGCTTGCTGTTGGAGGTTCACTGGCCGGTTCACTCTTGTGCTTTCTCAATGTACGTTCTCCAGCTCTCTTTTATATCTAATTTTCGCTTGAAATCACTATAAAAGCTGTTGGATGCTATACGAAAGTAAAAATTGCTTCTCTATGCAGTTGAATTCCTTTTGCATGATGTTTGGATATATTTTGAAGATAAATTGCAATGACCCGGCTTCTTAAACAATTGTCTAGGGTTGTTACTTCATGCATGCTAAAGTAAAAGATCCAAAAACTTTGAAAAACCATTACTAATAGGATTGATAGATAAGATAGCTTTATTTACTAAGAATCTTGAGTTTTCTTTTTGGAGATCCCATTGAAAACACATAAATAACCACTTAAAAACATCTTAAGAGGAAGTAAATTAATTTTTAAAAAGGATCTACAACATGATTACACCAAGGCTTGCTATTAAAGGTGACATAATGTGGAAATTTATGCTAACACGGACTTGATGGCTCAATCAATATACGACCCATCACTTGCCTCATACGTCCTTGTCGGTAACTGAAACAAAAAGTGTTGGAAAAGGTTAAATATTAAAAGTACTCCATAAGTAATCCCTCCAATGGAGTTGCATGCACACAACATGAACATGCAACATGCACCTATAGGAGCGAGATTATTACTGCCCGAACATGTCATTTTCTATGGCGATTGTGGATCAATATTTTGTCTAAGATAATCTCGGTTTCTGTCTGGAAGATTCTATGTTTTTGTGTACGGTTCTAAAATTATACGTGTAGTTTGACTACTCTCAGTTTGTCTGAAGGGCTGCGTTTATATTTGTGATGCATATAAAGTTTACTGGTCAAGCTGTGTCAAAGGTATCCATACTGGACAAATGGTTCTGCGACTAGTTGAAGCTATCGGTAGGATCCTCGGATACTCCCTACTATATCTCTTATTTATGCTGGAAGTATAGAGCTGATAACAGCATTTAAAAGCATGACTTTTTGCTTTCCCTCTTGTTTTAATTTTCATTGTCACTGTCACTTGCAAAAAATGAACCCACAGGCCATAAATACTGTGAATCTTTTCTCTCGTTCATAAACAATCATGAATTATTACCCCATGCAGATGTGTATCTTGCTGGAACCGTCATGTTAATCTTTGGGATGGGTCTATACGGTTTGTTTATCAGCAATGTGTCTCCTGATGAACTTCCTCCTGTTGATCGTGCCCTGAAAGGATCCTCACTGTTTGGAATGTTTGCCTTGAAGGTAAATTAAAGACATTATTTTTAAGAAAATCAAGAATATCCTTCAAGAAATCAAGAATGTTTGCCTTGAAGGTAATTTTGGTGGTTGTTGGTTGCAGGAGAGGCCAAAATGGATGAAAATTAGCTCTCTTGATGAGTTGAAAACAAAGGTCGGACATGTTATTGTGATGATTCTTTTAGTAAAAATGTTCGAGAGAAGCAAGATGGTAACGATAGCCACCGGTCTTGATCTACTGAGTTATTCGGTCTGCATTTTTCTGTCATCTGCTTCTTTATACATCCTCCATAATCTACACAGGCCAGAATAGGAATGCAAAGTCAAGATATGCCAGGGAAGAGCATATTATTGCCTTCATAAATCCCCTAAATGAAATTTACCATATGAGCCATATATATTTGTTTGGTTTTGGTTGCTCTTCTTTCCTGTAATGTCTGTTTAAGTGCTGAATTCATTGTTTTCTGTCAAAAAATTTCTAGTAGCAGAAAATATTGCAGTTTCCTTTAGGGATAAGTGCAGTGTGTATATTGTAGTAAAATGCTAATGTGTATATATTTTCAGAGGTATAAACAAGACTGCTTATTATACTCATGATTTAATCATTTGTTAAGTGAACTCCTTGTTGACAGCTAAACAGAAGATGTGTTTTTGTAGTTGTGTTGAATCACAAAGTGAAGTTTGTCAAAGAAACAATCTTGTGTGTAGGATACCATGGAGGTGATTTGATTCAACAAAGCCATTTTTGTTCTCTGTCTCGACGATTCCACAGCACTCACTAGTGTATGATCGGTAATAGATTATCAGTACTTGTTGCTAATGATTCATGTGAGATCTCATATCGGTTGGAGAGGAGAACTAAAGATTTCATATAAGTGTGTGGAAACTTCTTCCTAGTTGACACATTTTAAAACTTTGAGGGAAAGCTTGAAAGAGAAAGCTCAAAGAGAACACTATTTATGCGGTGGACTTGGATTAATACAAGGGGGTGGATTGTGAGATCTCACAACCCGTTGGAGAGGGAAAGGGTGTGGAAACGTCTCTAACGCATTTTAAAATCTTGAGGGAAAGCTCACAAAGGACAATATTTGCTAGTGGTGGGTATATAGACTATTACAAATGGTTTAGAGCCGGACACCGTGCATTGTACTGGGGATGACATTGGATCTTCAAGGGGGTGAATTGTGAGATCCCGTTGAAATGGTGTGCCAGTGAGGACGCTTACCCTCAGGGGTGAATTGTGAGATCTCATATCGGTTGGCTTACCCTCAAGGGGTGAATTGTGAGATCTCATATCGGTTGGAGAGGAAACAAATGTGAGATCTCATATCGGTTGGCGGTAACCCTCAAGGGGTGAATTGTGAGATCTCATATCGGTTGGAGAGGAGAACAAAACATCTCATATCGGTTGGAGAGGAGAACAAAACATCTCATATCGGTTGGCTTACCCTCAAGGGGTGAATTGGTTGGCTTACCCTCAAGGAGTGAATTGTGAGATCTCATATCGGTTGGAGAGGAGAACAAAACATCTCATATCGGTTGGCTTACCCTCAAGGGGTGAATTGTGAGGTCTCATATCGGTTGACACATTTATTAAACTTTGAGAAAAAGTCCGAAAGAAAAAACCCAGAGAAGACTATATCTGCTTGTAAATTCAATTCTCGAAAATATTTAATAAATATAAGTCGTCTTCTTGAATCATTCAAGAATGAGAAGATGCATTTAGAGTTAAATTGCTCAAAGTAATATTTCAGATGCATATGCTCGAAACCAGAGATGACACAATGAGAAGTTCGAGAATACAATTGCTCAGAAGGAGCAATGATTCCACGTTTTCATAAAAAGGACGAAAATCCCTAAACAGAAACAGAATAAAAGGTCATCAACTGGTCATTACATTTCAGTACATTCATCATTTTTTTCCCTAAAACCCAAGAGGTTAATCAAAGATCAATAAGAACTTAACACCATTAATACAGAGAGATTCAGTCAGTAAAGAAGACTATGCAGTATGCTTGTTTCTGTGATCATAATTTTCTGATATCTTCTCATTATTCATCCCAGTTTCTTCCATCATCTTCATTCCAGTGCAGCTCACATTTGGACATCATTATATTGTAGTGGATCCCTCATAGGCTGATTCAACAAACAGAAGAAATTTACAGGTTTGTTATTTGTCAAGCTGTTGAGGGAAGCTTGAAGTCGAGCATCTCCCTTATATTTAACCGAATTGAAGGTCCCATCGACGAGCATATGTGTGCGCTTTTCCAGTATACACCTTTGGCACCTGTCGGTTTATTGGTTTCTACTGATTTCTGTCGAGAGTTCAAAGAAAATGGCTTATCAAAATGAATGAGACACATTCTTAGAGACCAACAGCTATCGAGATAAGAAGGGAATGACATACTATGGCTGCGAGCAGGTTTACGAGAAGGTCTTCTTCGCTGAAGTCGGCTTTCCCAAATGGTAAGTGAACGATCCCAGTTTTATCTGCTCTGTATTCAACTTTCCCCTGCTTGAATTCTGCAATTGCCTGAAATCAAGGTTGCTAGATGGATTAAGTAAAGTCTTGTATTTCTTTTCTAATGGATGCACTGCAGATACCAAACAAAAATCATTGATACCTGAGGCAGATTGGTCGCTACGGTACCGGCTTTTGGATTCGGCATGAGCCCTCGTGGTCCTAGGAGCTTCCCAAGGCTAGCAACCTGAAACGAGCGGAGGAGACTCAACTATGAAAATCAACTACATCATCATATAGTAATGCAGGTATCGGCATTCACCGATGGTAATGCCCTTGCATATATAGACTATATCTGTTTTAGAAAATGGTTAAGAGTTTTGGCTTCAGTCATTAGAAGATAACTTTGATATACAAAATTCTGGAAATATATCGGTGACCAAAAATCGAACTATAAACCCCAGGTAGCTACTACGTTAAGTTTGTGTTCACGTCTCTAGGATCATCATTGAAGCAATCTAGTTAGAGCAATAGCAATACCTTAGGCATCATGTCTGGGGAAGCAATCAGTTTGTCAAACTCCATAAATCCTCCTTTAATCTGTTCTATTAAGTCCTCCCCACCAACCAAATCTGCTCCAGCATTTTTCGCTTCATCGAATTTCTCACCTGTATATTCAATTCAACTCATTACAATTGCGCACTAAACAGTAAATATTTTGTAATAAGTAACCTGTAGCCGTCCAAGCCCACTGCTAGCAGATATTGTCCTCTTTCGGATTTTCCTTCCGGATTTCCCCTCAAAGTTTTAAAACGTGTCTGCTAGGAGAGGTTTCCACACCCTTATAAGCAATGTTTCGTTCCCTTCTCCATCCGATGTGGGATCTCACGATCCACCCCCTTGGGGCCCAGCGTCCTCGCTGGCACACCGTCGTGTCTGGCTCTGATACCATTTGTAACAGCCCAAGCACACCTCTAGCAGATATTGTCCTATTTGGACTTTTCCTTCCGAGTTTCCCCTCAAGGTTTTTAAAACACGTCTGCTAGGGAGAAGTTTCCACACTCTTATAAGCCATGTTTCGTTCCCCTCTCCAACCGACGTGGAATCTCACATAACCACTCAAGAAAAAGGAATCAAGATGCATAAAAACTTCCAAGTCATCAACATAAAGAACGAAATAACTTTGGACGAGTTATTACAACATGTTTACACTTAGTTTGTTCTAGAAATCATAAAACTGTTTCACCAACAACTCTCAAACAAAGCCTTAGCCACAAGCAAAGACTCAACTGGGTGGATTTCGATAGAATTTTCGAACATATAGCATAAGAAACACTACTATAGCCGACTGTGCATCGATTAAAGAGAGGGCTGCTTAAATATTAAAAGTATATACCTTGAGTAAGAACAGCTACTCTTACAGTTTGCCCTGTTCCTTTAGGCAGATTTACCTACAACAAAATAACCTCATGATAAGCATATTCTTCATAACTTCCCTTAGCAATAAAGAGATCAAGATTTATAAACAAAAAAAAAAAACTCACGGTTGCTCTTAGCTGTTGATCATTGTATTTGGGATCAATGTTGAGCCGGAAATGGGCTTCTGCTGTTTCTACAAATTTTGTGCTAGCCATTTCCTTGAGAAGAGATATTGCTGTCTTGATCTCATACTCTTTTTTGTTTTCCCTTAGTTTTTGAATCTCCAAGAACCTCTTGGATCTCCTCTGACATATCACACAACAAGTTGATTTCAGACATGGAAAGACAACAAAATATGTAAACTACTTCACATTTGACATCCTATCTACCAATCAAAACACTCAGAAATCCTCCACAACCATTGTAAAACAACCTCCATTTCTAAGTTCAAAGACAAGCCCCTACAAGAACAACCCAAAAAACACAACACAATCCACAATCCAATCATAACAACCAAAATTTTACAAGATTTTGAAACATACCCTATCTCTTTTAAGAGGCAACGCGGCTTTCCCCTTCTTGGGTTTAGGCGCAGCAACGGCATCCGTTCCCCCCACGGCGACACCCTCCTCCGCCTCCGTATCCGCTTCAGCGACATTCGCTTCGGCGGCGAGAGCAGCTACGATCACATGGTGCCTCGCTCTTCTCTGGAAATTAAGACAAATCCAATCGGCCGATCTCCTTGGCCTACATAAGAAATGGCAGGAGGAGAAGGATTTGATGGTGGAAAATCGGGATTTCCCATTGAAAGAGACGATGGAGGAAGCAAGATCTTGAGGGTAAACAGAAGAAGAAGCGTAAGTGAGCATTAGGGAAGAAGGAGAAGTGGAAGTGCAGGCCGCCATTGATGGAGAGTGAAGCTGGGAGATTCTTCTTCTTCTACCTCATGCAGAGGCTTCGGATTTTGATTTGGATTTGGAAATGGGTCTCTCTATCCATGGAATGTGGAGATGATAAGAAGTGGAAATGGTCACAGCACATTTGTTTGGATCGCTACAAATTTTGTGGTCATCAATTTTCCCCTTAATAAATATTATTTATATTGTTGTCTAAATAAAATTTTATTTGAAGATAAATTTATTATCTTATTTATTTATTATATTTAATTTTTTAAATATAAAAAATAATACATATTTTTAAAAAATAGGATAATACCTAATTTTTATTTAAATATAAATTGTGGTGGAAATATAAATTTTAGTCCACATTCTAGTGGGTTCCTCTTTAAATTATTTTATTTTATTTTATTTTAGGGGAAAAAAATACAAATAGAAGTCTATTTCTCTCAATATCACTTTAATAATTTTAGTAAATAAAAATCAATTAAAAAATATATTTTAATCCATTATTGTTGGTTTATTTAGCATTGGAATTTCTTAAATTTAATAAAATGTTTATTTTGTGACAAGACAGGTGTACAACAACTAGTGGTGGATATCGAATCGAATATACACGTGTGTGGCCTAAATATCTCGAAGGTGACGTGGATTGCTGTCGTGTCGTGCCAACCTTTTTTTTTTCTTTTACATTTTTAGTAATTTTAGAATGGCCAGATTTCAAGTTTGTGGGCTAGAGATTTGGGCTTGACTTTGGGCTGGGCTTTTAGCTAGTGGCTTGGTTGGTATGTGGGCCGGCCCAATTTGAGAAAATCTTAAATTATATAAAATTAAATTATGTGACATTTTAGGATATCATTTTGCTTACATTTTATAAAATTAAATGGATTGAATATTTAAAATAAGCTTCTTTTAAACTTAGTTGGTTGTGATTCATTTGATATCCATTTTGTTCGGTCCTTGATCATCAAAGATAATACTTCTTCTTTACCGTATTTCTTTGAGTCTATATTTAGATGTCGTTATGTGAGGTCCCACGTTGTTTGGAGAGAGAAACTAAGTATTACTTATATGTAATGGAAGTGGACTAAGGTTATTACAAATGGCATAAGAACCAGACACTAGGCAATGTGCTAGTAAGAACGTTGACACTCATAAGGTGTGTATTGTGAGATATTACCTCGATTAGAGAGGAGAACTAAGCATTCTTACGAGGGTGTGGAAATAAAAATTGTGAGGCTGACGGTGATATGTAACATGCCAAAGCAGACAACCGCTTGAGCTGTTACATGTTATGAGTGTGTCGAAGGTTCGTAAAGCTAAAAGAAAATTGAATGTTGGTTCAGAATGGATTAGTATCACTTTCAAAAGCTACTTTTATTCGCGAATTAAAAAAAAAAAAAAAAAAAAAAANGATAAGCAATTATTAAAGTTTGTTGTTGTTATGGTTAGCTTCTTAATTAATTATTTAATTTTTTAGTAATAATTTTGATCATTTTAATTGCTAGTTAATACTATCTCCATTATGTGAAATTTCATAAAATTCAGTGCCCTTAATATCCACCGAATGTTTTATCGTTTATGGAGGTGAGTTGTTGAGTATTGATCTGTTTGAACTGAACACGTTGTTTGATCTTCCATTGTAAGCTTCCGATCGCAGAAAAATCTCTGTTCATATCCCGTTGATGCTTTCTTCCTCGTGACAGCTTCACAAGCTCACGCAAGATCGTTCCCACTTGGGCTGGCCCAGTTGCTCAATTTTTGTGAATTCCTAATTTAGATAACCCCATTTGACCGTTGATTCAGAATCGCAAGCCCCTCCAGATTTGATCTGCGAAGTTTGCTTCGGCAAATCGCCTTTTAAAGTTCTTCCTTCGCTGATCAATTCAATCGCGGAGTTCTGTTCTTGATCGTTTGATGCTCATTTCTGTTCATCAATTGGCAGATTATTCTCCAAACTGGAAGATCATCACCACCACCGCCATCATGAATCGGAAGCGGCGTTATCGTCGGCGATTCAGGGATTTCTCTCTGCAATCTCGATTTCCTTGAACGATTTGGGGTTTGATTCGAACAAATCCACATCCGAAATCCTCTCATTTCCATGGATCAATCGGTGTTTTCAACTGCTTCGTATTCAACACAGAGCTTTTGCCAAGTTGATCGCAGAAATTGACTATCCAGTTCGCAAACACGAGGCTTCTTCAGGGGAGGGGTTTTTTCAATACACCTTGAGATTACTTGAGCTTTTGAATTCGATTAGCTCGTGTATAGCTGATCTGAGTCAAGCTCGGTTAAGGCTTTCTCATGCGTTAAGCTTAGTGGAACCTTCTCCTTCTTCTGCAATCGATCGTTTGGAGCCTATAGGAACGAGCAGTTTCAAGAACAGCTCGATCAAAGGAGAAATCGGAGAGATTTCTGTGGAAGTCAAGAATTCAGAGAAAGAATCCGTGGTTAATCGTGCTTTGACGATTATGAAACAGATTGGTTCATGGGTTTGCGGGCTTGTTATTTCTGGATTGAGCGGAGAAGTTGAAGTATTCATGGAGATGAGAAGATCAACAGGGAAATTAGGGGTTTCTGCTTTGGATCGATTGGATTTTACTGTTCATAAAGCAATTTGTGAATCTGGCGCGAGGTTGAAGGAAGTTAAAGAGGTGAATGATGCAGTTGAGCTTCTAGCTGCTTCCATGGCGGATCGGAAAAGCAGCCGCGAAGCCGCTGAGGATTTGCAGAAGAAATTAGCGGTTCTTGAGAAGGAGACAGATGATTTCAAGAAGGAAGTTGATTCTCTCTTCTCTGATGTTTTGGAAGAGAGAACCAAACTGCTTGATTCCCTGAGACGAACATATCAATAGAGCCATGGTTGGATTGTTTCTACTTTTTTTCATGTATAAACATGTGTAAGAACTGCAAGAACACAGGATTCAATACACATTGAATAGATTGATATTCCAAATTTGATATCAAAGATTACAGATGAGCTAAGAAATAACAACCCAGAAAGAATAGCTGCTGATATTCCTTCTGTAAAGAGTTTGCTTGCATAGTTCTTAAGAAATGTATTCGAAAATCTAATGAAACTAGCTACAAGTACAACAATGTCATTTTCCATTGACTAATCTCCTAACTGGGGATTTCTAATTCTCTCTGTTTCAATGGTTTTAGAGGTCACCTAATGAATATTTGCAGTTTCTGAAGGTGGAGATCGGGCTGATTATTCCGGTTCGGTTTGTCGTCCCAGCGTCGGTGCAGTCACCTAATTAATCAGAATGCAGATATCTAATTAATCAGAATGAATGATGAGAGGTATCAGAGTAGGCCCATTTGACTCCCTGAATCATTTGAATGAGTATCTCTTTCAGCCTCCTTTCTCTTGCAATAGACATGTGATGGTAGCCTGGCCAACAGGGAGGGTAAGTTTAGAAACATAAGCGATAATATATAGAACAATGGAAGATCACGAACGCAGAGTTCGTGTCGTTTCCTGCTAAGAACAGAGAGAATTTCGACTGATGTTCGTATGCTTACGATGTTTATAAGAATTTCATATCTCAGTTAAAAAGCAAGCCATTATTACCCCAAGTGCAAGGTGGTGTCGGAATCTCCTCTTTCTATTTCGGAGTTGCAGGCGACATCGGGGATTCTAATGCCTACCTTCTTCTTCTCTAGGGAGCAGTATTCAAGATAAGCAGGAAGCGGACAGTCGACTGGAGGAAACAGACATCGAAGCTCGCTGACCTACAATGAATTGTAAGTTCAAAATCATAAGAACTCATATCTTGGATATTTTTAAGTTTATATCAATGATAACTCGCCTGTCTCCGCAGAGTTTCGTTTTCTAGCATTGCTCGTTGTTCCTGAAACAAAAATATGAACTTGAATTATCATGTTTTAAGGTGTTATCACGAATCAAAACGACAAACTACGTTCAAAAACATTTGTCATCTCTATGGCTTAATATGTTATCGATCGAAGATCGAAGTTCTGTCTCTGAGGTTCCATTTTTCAGGGACGAACCTATTCCGAACTTGCTTAAACATGAAGAATTTAAGGCCATCCCTTGTATAATAAAGGCACAAAGTATATTAAGTCACCTGTACCCTTGATTGCTCTAGTTGTTCCATCAGTAACTGTTCCTAAAGAAATAGAAGGATTATCAGAGCTTGAAAGCTGAATTATGTTTTAAAAACTTCATGTTTCAGAGAATCACTAAGCCCAAACCTTCTTCTCTTTCACCAGTAAGAGCCCTTCATTTAGTTGTTGCTCTAGGTTTTGCAATTCCTTGAAGCCCAAGCCAGTTAGATCCTTTCCCAGTAGCTGCCTACGAAGCCAAACGACAAAATCTACGTATAAAAATATGTATCTTAGCTTTAGAAATCACGGGTCGAGAGAAGATAGATCGTATACAATTGTTTCATTTGCAGAGTCGTTATTTCATCTCTTAGATTGTCTACCTCCTCATGCTCTTGCTTCTGGAGATGAAGATACTGTTAGGAGAAACATGCAATGTATTGCCCGACAACATTCGAAAAAATGAACAACCAGGCAGTTTGAACTCAAAATCGTCACTCCGTACCTCAGCCTTGTGTCCGTCTATCGGAGTCTCTGAAGATTCTATACATCTGTTGTATCTTGAAAGAGTATGTTTCATGCTGCCCAAAGAATGATAAAATAGATTGGATTAGGCTTCATCATATTGGAGGTTCTTTATCTTACTTCTCCCTGTTCAAACTTATAATAATGAGAGCGAAAACGACGATTTACAGTCAGAACTTGTCATTTCACGTCTTAGTTTATCTCCAAAAAAACACCTCAATTAGGTTTAGTTACTTCGAAAAGAAACATAAGGGCGAGGATGCTGGGCCCTGAAGGGGGTGGATTGTGAGATCCCACATAGGTTGGGTAGGAAAACGAAATATTCTTTATAAGGGTGTGGAAACCTCTTCCTAGCAGACATGTTTTAAAAACCTCGAGGGGAAACCCATAAGGGAAAGCACAAAGAGAGCAATATCTGTTAGCGGTGAGTTTGAGCTCTAACAAATGGTATCAGAGCCAGACACCGGATGGTGTGCCAGCGGGGGCGCTAGGCCCCCATGCAAGTAGATTGTGAGATCCCACATCAGTTGTAGAGGAGAACGAAGTATTCCTTATAAGGGTGTGGAAACCTCTCCCTAGTAGACGCGTTTTAAAACCTTAAGGGAAAACCCAGAAGGAAAGCCTAAAGAGGACAATATCAACTAACAGTGAACATACATCAGCGACACGATGATTTTGAAGACATACATGATAAACTTCACCGGCCGACGAGTAATATTGTTGGTTGACTCATAAACACCAAAAAAGAACATGAACAAAACAGAGTTGAGCACCAAAAAAGAACAAAAAAGAACAGAGGACAAGAGGAAGATCAAGAAGCCAAGTCAATTCAAAAAATTTACAACAAGTCAGCAGATTCAGACCAAGTTCATTCAAACCAGACCATGAAAACCACATCTAGTCCTTGCCCCAAAAGACATGTCTAACAATCAAAACATCCTTCAAACAAGCCTTCCAAGTGTATGCATGATCAAATATTTTAAGACATAAGCCTATAGAATCTTCAAAAACTACGATTCAACGAAAAACTCGAAGCATTTAGAAGCGGGAATTATGATTCAAAACAGTATCAGACAAGCATAAGAGACAGACATGTCCGACAAGGTGAAGAAAGAACATTAAAATGAAGATTGTAAACGAGTCAAGAACAGTACAAACACCCAAAAAAGGCCCCCTCAAGATCATAACTATCCAAAACATGAACAAAAAACTTAGCAATGAAGAAGAGTATAAACAAGGCTTCTAAAAGAACATGCAATGCACAAACAAAAACACCAAAATCCCACAAGATTCAGCTCAAGTTCTCTAATAATCTCAAGAACATAGACAACCATTCAACATGCAAAGCAAAGCAATATGCAAAACAAGAAGAAGAAGTATTAGAGAGTGAAGAAGAACACAAACCCAGAGCTGGAAAACTCAAAAAGCTTGCCAGTATTAGAGAAGATAATAACAGCAACTTCAGCATCACAAAGAATAGCAAGCTCCTGAGCCTTCTTAAGCAACCCAGCTCGTCGCTTTGAGAATGTAACTTGCCTGCTATTAGCATTCTCAATCCGTTTGATTTCAATCTTCCCTCGACCCATTTGAAAATACCCCAAATCCGAGACACCCAGATGATCAAAACCCCCAAAATTGCAAGTTCGAGTCGAAATCCCTCAAAATCCCTCAAAATCCCCCAAGAAACGAAAAACCCTTCTCGTAATCTCGTGATTTTGTAAACAGAGAGAACCCCTTTTGTTTCCCCCTTTTACAGGTTCAATATTTGCCCATTTTGGGGCCTGTGATAAACTTGGGAAAGAGGGTAAAAGATTACCAAATTTAGAGAAGAGAAGATAAAGGAGCGTGAGAGAGCGTTTTACCCCAAATGGCAGAAGGGGCTGGAAACGGCAACCTTGCATGGCTCTGTATACTATATAGAGTTATGCATGACTCCTTTTGCCACATTTAGAGTGTTTTCGGTGTTTATAGGTCTCTTTTAAAGGGACCCACCCTTCTCTTTCTTCTTTCTCTCTCCTTCTTTTTACATTTTTTATCCCTTTGATTCAAATCTTCTCCTCTCTTCTCTCTTTTTCTTGTTTTTCTTCATCATCAGTCCTCTGTTCTTTTGGCATCTCAGATACGACAGCTCCTCTTCTTCCTCTCTCTCTCCTCTTTCCACTGATTACTTCAATGCTCTATATGGCAATTTAATGGTCTCTCCATTTAGTATACCTCTTGCCAAATATAGCCCTGCCTGGCTGCTGCCTATTCCACATATTTCCCTGGTTTCTGGTTTTGGATTTTCTCCCGTACCTAACATAGTTCAATAGATAAGATACCCATTACCCCGAGCATATCATACTAATTCCTTATTTTCTTAAACCTTAATCGACCCCCGTTCTTCAAATGACGCCGACATGATATACAATAAATAGAAATGATATCTACACGAGTATCTGAGTTTTTTACCAAAAATAATGTTGTGGGTCCAACCCTAAAGATTCGCTAACTCAACTACCGTAAAATATACACTCTCCACCAATACGTTAGAGGTTCTCCCTCCCGTATTGTTGACCGAAAAAAACATGGAGACTGAACCTACGAATCGGATAATAGACGTTTTATTTTCTTAACTATGATCGGGTGTGGTGTCGTTTTTATGGTAGGTTATTAATTCAACGTATGATTTACTTATTATTCTCCCTTTACGTTAACCAATTCGGGTATACTATGTTAATTGCAATTTGACGATTGGTTGCTTTTTTTTAATTTATGAAAAAAAATGTTAGTGGTGCACCGTAAATAATTTTTTAAAATATTTTTCATCCTTATCCATTATATGCATTTTTGGTTCATTACATCACAGGAGACGAACAAATCTTAAATTTATAGAAAATATAGGGTAAACCCTAAAATAAGGGATTGTTTCAATTTAAATAGTTAAAATATAAATTTTTTTATCAATTAAAAATTTAATTTAAGAATTATATTCCAAATAATAGATAATTTTCTATAAATAGTTTAATTTTTTTTTTGAACTTAAATTGTTTCATTTATGAAATTAAAATTAATTGATAGAATTATGTGTAAATTGATAATACAATTATTAATTTTAATTTTTTTATGAGTGAAATTATATAAATGAATTTATTTAGTATTAATTAATAAATGATATTATTTTAATATTTAGCCATGGAGTGAATGACAAGTGAGTATTTAGGATTCGGTAGATTGCTGTTTTTATGTCGTTTTGGGATGAGCGTTAGAATAAACTTTCCGTTTTGCATTCTGAATGTTTCATTTTGGATTTTTCTCTATTATTCTTTTAAATAATAATAATAATAATAAATAATAAATAAAAACTTTTATTTTTATTGTATTTTAGTCCATGATTTTCAAACATTTTATTGTTGTTAATAAAAAGTTACATTAATAGAAAATATTATAATCATTATGGAACTAAATTATAAAAAATACTTTTAAATTTTCAAAATTTTTAATAATACATTTGAACCTTTAAAAAATACATTTATTATTAGTTATGATGAAAATTAAAAAATACTATGATTTTTTTTAAATTTTTCTTTAATATTTAAAAACTTTCTCAAATTACACTAATACCCTTAAATTTTTTAAAAATAAATTTCGTTTTAAAAAAATGGTAAGTTAGAAATTGAGTGTGATTTTAATTGTATTATTAATGATTATTGAATTTTTATTTATAGAAAATAAGTTTTATAAAAAACATAGGAGCAAAATATNCAATAATGGGCTGGCTTAGGTTTGGCCCACAATTGAAACCACATTTTCATGAAAAAAGCCCATGTATTTTGTTTGGGCCAAGAGTTTTGGCCCATAGAAAAAATAAGGGCTCACAATACACGTGTCAAGTTATGATTGGATCGAAGACGTTGACTAACATAAATTATAGTGTTCCATTTCACAGAGGATTAAACCTCCTGAAACCCGCTAATTAAACTCCCGAAAACGGCAAAAATAAAAGCTTGAAAATCCCAAAATTTGATCATTTTTGTGTGTGAAATTTTCACGGAGGAAGCGAAAGAGAGAGAGAATTGCGAGTCTCTCACTTTCACTTGCATTTCACAGATCAGATCGAAACTACACCACCATCATCATCAACAACGACCCTCAAAATTCTCGTACAATCTTCAAAAAATTTCTGAAATTTCCCCCAGATCCGCCCATCAATTCTTCTCCATTTCGTATGGTTGTAATTGTTTACGTGGATTGGTGATACAAATTCAGTTGGGTGTAGTTTGTTTTTGGGTTTTCAATGGCGTGTATAAAGGGTGTGAATCGATCGGCGTCCGTTGCTATAGCACCGGACGGGCCGTACATGGCCGCCGGAACGATGGCGGGTGCTGTGGATCTGTCATTCAGCTCATCTGCCAATCTCGAGATCTTCAAGCTTGATTTCCAGTCGGATGATAAGGACTTTCCTGTAATTGGGGATTCTCCGAGCTCCGAACGCTTTAATCGCCTCTCCTGGGGAAAGAACGGATCGGGCTCTGAACAATTTTCTCTCGGCCTCATTGCCGGTGGACTCGTCGATGGGAACATTGATATTTGGAACCCTCTTGCGCTGATCCGGTAATTGCATATGGTTTTTCATTTCTCTTTTATCAGTTCGTTCCTTAAGGATTTGGATTGTATTTGTGCCCAAGTGAAGTTAATGCATCGTTATCCTTTCGGTTGCTGGTAATTTGGGAGAATAGAGTTTATTGATTCTTAGTTAACGGGTGCTTATTCGGGGAGTTGGCTTCAACTAAGTATTGAAATGTAACTTCAATTGCCACTTCTGAGTGTTAGACTGGAGTTGGTTTTGGCAATTTGAGTAGAAGTATGCAGCGTAAGAATTGAGTAATTACGAACAATCAAATTGATGTAACGGTTAGCCAGAGTAGATGACTCTTTCAAACAATGATGGTCCAGGTCTCCAAAAAGAAAGTCTCGATGAAAGGAAAGGGGAGGAATCCTCCTAGCTAGCAGGTGGAAATCCTTTCCCAGTATCAGTCTCGACTGGAAAGAAGAGGGAGGAGGGGGTTCGGGAATGATTAAAGCCTCCCAGAAATTCTTTCCTCAATTCCTTTCTTCCTGAGCACCGGAACTTGAGGAGACTACAAGTGTAGAAAAATGGAATTTGATTGGCCACTAGATCGATGAAGAATCTCTCCCAAATTTTCTCTTTAGTGATTCACCGGCCACTAGATCCATATTGCTTTAAGTTTCTGAGTTGGTTTAATTTTCTATTTGGACCCTGGGAAGGTGGATGGATCAGAAGAGTTCCATAACATTCAATATATCAAAACATCAGTTCAAATAGGAATCTGAAAGTGGGCTAAGTTGTTTATCGAGTTTCCTTTTTGCCTAACCCTTCTAAGTACTTTGAAGTCATGATAGGTCAAGAGGCTTGCTAATGACTGCTTATAAAGATTTCTTTTGATTTATTACCGATGGAAATCCCTGAAACTCCTTGTGAGAACCATGTCTAAGAGATAGAAATATGCTCATATTTGAAAAATTAACAGTAAAGTTCCCACTCTCTGAAAAAGTCTTTTTTTTGCTAGATACAGTTTATTAGTTCAATTTTACAGTCATCCCACCTTTGTTCTCAGTGTAATGTTCAGCTTTCTATATTGATTTGTAGTCTTGACTCTTCTTCACCTGCATTTTTCAGTCCCGAGGCAGGTGAAACTCCTCTAGTTGGACATCTATCAAGGCATAAAGGGCCTGTAAGTTCTTGCAAATTTTGCAATGCTCACATGAGTTTATGGACTCTTAACAATACTATTGTACTGTAAAAATTCTCATAGTGAGAGCTATAATATTTTCCTCTTGCAGGTGCGTGGTTTAGAGTTCAATACAATTACACCAAACTTGCTTGCGTCCGGTGCTGATGATGGTGAAATCTGCATATGGGATTTAGCCAACCCATCACAACCTATTCATTTTCCACCTCTGAAGGTTCGACTTTGTTGCATTGTATAATTTTTATTATAGCATACTTGCAACTCTCCTATTTTCTTGTTGACACCAATTGGAGGGGTGCTCTTATATATAGTTTTGGCTGTTTTGGGGATGATGTTTTGCCCCCTTTTCTGATGCAATATTTTTCTGTGGAATACAATCTATTATGTCTTGCATCACAGTCTTTCTTTTATTACTGTCTATGAAAATTGTAAACTACGGTTCACAATTTATTGTTGACATCAACTTTTTGAGAAATATTGCAATAAACCATATTTACCCGCCATTAGATCGGTTATTATATGTCTCAAAGTTGTACCTTTTTTTTTTTGGTAAGAGACTAAATTTTGTAGGGTTGGGCAGTCCACCCAGCCTTTTTGTGAGAGATCAACTTCTACATGTCCAAAATTTGGTCCCACCAAATAATATCCCTGATGAGTTGCTTGATATCTTTACCAGGAGAGCAACCACCATGGGTTAATCTAGTTGTCAAAAAACGCCAATGTAAATCATAAAGGATTTAAGGGAATGGAGACTAAGAAACTTTGAACAATTGATAGGACCACCGTCTATGCTTTGGAAATAGTAGGTTCCTTTCATTTGGTCAATTTTGTAAGACTCTGCCAACCACCGTCTTCCAAATAGAGTTAGATACAGGATCCCCCCAAAGTTGGATGGAGGATGACAAGCTCGTTTTGTTTATATTTTGTTTTTTGTGTGATTGAAGGCAAGTCAGTCTACCTTTCACTTTGAAGTTGGAGGTTCTGGACATATTGGCATTGATAAGAATTGTAGAGGTTGCTATACACCACAGACTTCCCTTGTCATTCTTGATGCTTTTTGATTCGGCAGGAGGTGAATGCTTTCTCAAGACTTCTTGAGATCTATCCCAAGCCTCATTTTTGGATGCTTTTAGAGTTCAAAACTTTATTTTTGGGTTCTGAAATTGACTTTTCTGTGCCATCTTTTAGCCTTTTAGATTATTTTGTTGGAGAGAAATGAGAATCTTTGTAATGGTGGAGAAAGATTTCTTCTTTTAATGGGTTTTGTGATATTTTTTTTCTTTCTATTTCTTGGTAATCTGCATTTAAAAAGGTTTTGCCCTAAAAAAAAAGGCTGGTACTTGTACTCTTACGATTATTTCCCTTTGGAGGATCTTTTTGTTACTCTTTGATCGTCTCTTAGGGAAATGTCTTATCCCTCTGTGCAGTTTTGATGTATTTTCTGATTTTCAATATAAAAGTCCCTTATAAAATAAAGTGTAATTTGAAGGATTTATTCCCGTTTAAACACAGCAATTTCTTCAGGGCAGCCAAGTAGGACTATCTAACAGATCTAGCTAACTAGAGTTTGATATTTTCCATGCCAGGAAAAGCTCTACTTCATCATGCTATTACTACTAGCTACCATCCTCACTTTGCTTTCTTCTGTCAAGTTATATAACCATCAAATCAAATGAATGTTTAGTCGATCATTCTATCTTTATGCAGGGTAGTGGCTCTGCAGCTCAGGGTGAAATTTCGTTTTTATCGTGGAATAGCAAAGTTCAACATATATTAGCCTCCACATCATATAATGGAACAACAGGTGAGGAAAGAAATCCCGTTTCATACATTTTTTTGGGCTGTTGTCTTTGTAGGCACATTTTTCTTTGGTTTTTAAGTTCTGTTCTTGATCGAAGAAAACTTGTTACTATCACTATTTTGAATTTAATTTTTTTTCTTCAAGAAACAGAATTAGTTGAGAATGAAATTACAAAAAGAGGGGGAGGGAAGCCTCAACCTCGATACTGAAGGAGGCTACAAAAAAGCTCTTCCAATTGACACTTATTGTAAACTGATTACTATTTTGGACACACGTGATAAAAAGAGCTTAACAACAAGGGGCAGGGGAGGGAAGATGTCTACACTGAGAATAACTAGCAAATATCATATTCTCAAAGAAAGAGTTAAAACATTGCTTTTCTCCCTAACATTTTGTTTGTAACTCTTCTTGATTCAGTTGTTTGGGACCTGAAGAAGCAAAAACCAGTTATAAGGTAAGTTTAATGAACTATTGAATTAAAAATCTTAAATTATGCAATTGGATAAAGTCCAAAATTTTGGGTTGCATTTGATAAATTTATGTTGCCCCTGTCAACTCAGTTTTTCAGATTCCACTAGAAGACGCTGCTCCGTGCTGCAGTGGAATCCTGATCTTGCAACCCAACTTGTTGTTGCTTCAGATGATGATGATTCTCCTTCTCTCAGGGTAAGGATTTCCACGGACATTATAGTCTTAAATATTGTAAAAGATTTCAAACTATCTTTTATGTTAATGTATTCTTTTGCTTTCAGCTTTGGGATATGCGAAATATTATGACCCCAGTTAAAGAATTTGTGGGCCACACTAGAGGTATGATGATAAATTTTAATTTTATATTATACTCTTAGCTTCTGCCCTTGAACTCTATCTACTTTCAAGTTAGAATAATATCAAAATGGTAAATGACCCTGATTTAGTTAGATATGATCTGATAATCTGATAATTGATTTCTTGCCTCTCCATTCATTTGGAACTAGTCATGTGGTAGTTCGTATAGAACTGGAAGTAAATAACTCGTATTAATGATTTTCTTTTAAAATTTGTACAATGCCATTTTTTCTGGGTTAGATCTCTGATTGTTGTCTCGTGCTAGTATTTCTTTTTTTTTTTTAACACCTGTTGAATGATTAAAAGATGGAGGGCTGAGCTTTTACAGTCTGAGCTCGTGTTATGATTGAAATTTACTGCCCAAAATGAAGAGGGTTATATTGACTTTTCCATATGTTCCTGTTAAATGGAGTTGAGGATGAGCGCCTTGCTTGTTCCTGTCCATTTAAAACAGTGGAAAGAGGGTTTGGCACAAAAGACTGAACAATAACCTGAGATAGGTTGAAAGTGAAGATTTGATGCTTGACATTTGCCAACTGTAAAAGGCAACCGTACTCTTCATCCAATTATACCGCAGATCAATGGAACTATTTCCATCACGCTTTGGACAGTAGGAGCTGCATTATTATTATTATTATTATTATTTTTTTCCTCTTTTAATAAAGCAAAGTTTCTGAAACCTTCCATTTAAGTTTGTTAATTGCTGTACATATAACAATGTTAGATAGATTAATGAAGTAATTGCAAGCTTTGCAACTGGTAGATTAAGTTCCCTTTAATTGTGATAAACCTGACTTGTAATCCGTACTTGTTATCTGCTAATGATAGATTGGAAATCTTCCTGTTTGCATGAAGCTTGCTTATTTATTTTTTTGCTTAAATGAGCCTCCTAAAGTTACTTTGCTTGTAATCAGGTGTAATTGCAATGTCATGGTGTCCCACCGATACCTCCTACTTGCTAACCTGTGCCAAAGACAACAGAACTATCTGCTGGGATACTATTTCTGGAGATGTAAGCTCTGTTGCAGTTCTTTGATTTTCTGCTTTGCATTCTTCTACACTCCATAGCTTTGTTAGTAGGTGCTTCAACATATGCATTAATCAGGAAACTACTTTGATTTTCCTCTACCAATGCAGATTGTGTGCGAATTGCCTGCTAGTACCAACTGGAACTTTGATGTACATTGGTATCCTAGGATTCCTGGTGTTATATCAGCATCCTCATTTGATGGGAAGATTGGCATGTATAATATTGAGGTACGACCCTTCTTGTTGGGTATTCATGAAAGGAAGGACATCGTACTCTCGATTAGAGATATGTTCTTCAAATCGTTTTTCAATATATGGAAGTGAACCTGCAAAGGCTATTAATGTAGTGAACTGCTCTTCTATGTGCAATGAAATCATCATTATATAGTGCCTTCATTTTTCATTGCTGAATAAACTTAGCCTGAAGTATCCAGTTTTTCAATTTTCAGTTGTTTGGTATATAAAATCGATTGTTTTGGTTTGCCATCCTATGTTTACAGAGTTGCAGCCGATATGGTGTAGGAGAGAATGATTTTAATGCAGGTAAGACAGTTTTTACTGCACGTTTACCTTTTCGATGACTGTTTTGTACTAAAAAATAACCGTAGTATATTTGATTCTGTTGTTCTTTCCTTCACTTGTCCCCTTGCTTCCTTTGCATTCATGGGCCCACTGCCTTCTTCAGTTTAATTTGTATCACTATAATATAATGAAAATACATTTATGCTTATTATCTTTTTTCACTTGATTAACTGATCCCTATTTTAAAAACCTTTCTCTTAGTCACCTATTCAAGCATAGCTTAGGGGATAAGACACATATTACAATTCTGAAAGCCAATGGTTCGGTCCTTTGTCCACGTGGTCGTTCAACTAGAATAATCTTTCTATTAGTCCATCCCTGCCTTTAACAAAATTTTGGAATATTCTTGGTTTGCCGGGTTTTCTTTTTGTTGGATTGAACTAAATGAGGCTGTATATTATCAGTATCTTATATATAAAACATAGAACTAAATGAGGTTTATTTTTTACTCTAGTTATAACGGATGCTGGAAAAAACTTATATGTTTTCTCTCTCTCTCACATTTTCCTTCTTTCTCTCCTTTGTTCCTACGTGATTGTTGGCTCTCTGATGTTATGTTATGTTGATTATTTATTTATGCAGTATCTTTGAGAGCACCAAAGTGGTATAAACGTCCAGTTGGGGCCTCTTTTGGATTTGGAGGAAAGTTAGTATCATTTCAACCTAAGACTCCTATTGCTGGTGCTTCAGCTGGTGCTTCAGAGGTATTTATTTATTCCAGTAGTCAATTTGAATTTCTTGACGGCTAGTTCATTTTCACCCCCTGTATTTATTTCCAGGTTTATGTGCATGACTTGGTAATGGAGCACAGTTTGGTTACTCGTTCATCTGAATTTGAAGCTGCAATACAAAATGGTGAACGCTCTTCTCTCAGGGTTTTATGCGATCAGAAGTCTAGAATATCCGAGTATGTCATTCTTCTTTCAATTTGTCTCCATCTCTGATTTTTTTTTTTTTTTTTTTTTTTTTTTTTTTNGGTTAACGGTTGTAATGTCTTTAACAGTTTGGAGGATGACCGGGAAACATGGGGGTTCCTGAAAGTCATGTTTGAAGATGATGGTACTGCTAGGACGAAGCTTCTTAGCCATCTTGGTTTTAGCGTATCAACTGAATCGCAAGACTCACAAGGAGAGATTTCCCAGGATGTAGGTGCTCTCCAACTGAATGATGCAGCAGCAGCAGATAATATTGGATATGGGGATGGTAGAGAAGCCACGTTATTTCCGTCTGACAATGGGGAGGACTTCTTTAACAATCTGCCCAGTCCAAAAGCTGATACACCTTTATCAACTGCTGGTGATAACCATGCTGCTGAGGATACTGTTGCTGCAGAAGAACCACAAGTTGAGGAGGGAGTGGAAGACAATGGAGTTTCATCATTTGCTGATGGTGTGCAACGGGCATTGGTTGTTGGTGATTATAAGGGGGCTGTTGGGTTGTGTGTATCTGCAAACAAAATGGCTGATGCCTTGGTTATTGCTCACGTTGGCGGTGGATCCTTGTGGGAGAATACACGAGATCAATATCTAAAAATGTCCCATTCACCGTACTTAAAGGTGGCTGAAACTTTATCCAGTTCTCACGAAGCTGTGGATATTAACAATTTTTTTTTTTTTTGTTTTACTGTTTTGTCACTTCGAAGCTTTATTAAAGCCATAGTCATGCTTGATTGTCTCTGAGAATGAGGCTTCACAAACTAACTCTCTACGTTTTATTTTTTCTCCATCAGATTGTTTCTGCAATGGTCAACAACGATCTATTGAGCCTTGTGAATACGAGGCCCCTGAAATTCTGGAAAGAAACACTTGCCCTTCTCTGCAGTGTAAGTTTTATATTTATTTTGGAAAAAAAAAATCTCTAGAAAAATGGCGATGTCAACATTTGTTTGCTGGAATTTGTGTGCAAAGGATCTTTATGCACTATATCTATAAGAGGGGATGCTGAGTTGGTCACTAAAAATTGTCTTGGACTTGTACCCACCGTGTTATGAGTTTCTTCCTTGTTGACCTTATCTTGCAAACATGCCGTCTACTTTTTATGTTAAATAGTGGTTACTTTACTGTTTCCTGGAAATAAATTCCCTAGAAATGCTTCTAGTTACACTTTCATGTTGCTGATAAAGCTTCAATTTTCATCTGTGGACTGTATTGCTAATTATGTTAATAAAGCTCCCGTTTTCATCTGTGGACTGTATTGTCCAGGAAAGTCTGGAAGCAATTCTCGCTAGATGATGTTGATTATCAAGCATTTGAATCTTACTATAAGTTAACGTGTCTTTCAGTATTCATGTTTGTTGTCGAAGGTATCTGATTTCTCTGAAAAATTAATGTTCTAAAGGTATTACAACAAGCATTTGAATCTTACTATAGGTTAATGTGTCTTTCAGTATTCATGTTGATTGTCAAAGATATCTGATTTCTCCGAAAAATTAATGTTATTGTTGTTGTATCAACTAACAGTTTGCACAAAAAGATGAATGGACCATGCTCTGTGATACTCTTGCTTCAAAACTTATGGTTGCCGGTTACACACTTCCAGCAACTCTGTGCTTTATATGTGCTGGAAATATTGATAAAACTGTTGAAATCTGGTCGAGGAGTTTGTCTACTGATCGTGAAGGAAAATCTTATGTTGATCTTCTTCAGGTGAGTGTACTTTAAGAGATAATATTGAACATATGTATTGGGCTATAAAGTTGAACGTGCCTTCTGTCTTGGTTAGGATTTGATGGAAAAGACTATTGTGCTTGCTTTGGCCACTGGACAAAAGAGATTTAGTGTAACTTTATGCAAGCTTGTTGAGAAATATGCTGAAATATTGGCAAGTCAAGGACAGCTAACAACGGCCTTGGAGTATATTAAGTTATTGGGATCTGAAGAATTGACGCCTGAACTTGTGATCCTGAGAGATAGAATTTCCCTCTCTACAGAATCTGGTGAGTGCTCTGTCATTAAAACGTTGGTTATTGTATCATATAATGTCCTGATTTCTACTATACTTTCTTTTTAAACATCGACCTTTGTTGGCTTCACCTATGTTGATGTGCTTTTGATTTGAAAGCTCAAATTGTTTCAGTATGCTCAGGAGCACAAATAGTTAACTATTTAACCATAACTCTTTAGAATAGTACAAATTTTTTAGAGAAGAGAAGTAGATTTCATTGATGAATGAAATAAAGGGGTAAAAACTCCTAACACCAATCGGTGAATTACATGAATGTTCTTCAATTGGAGATAAAGAAAGAAAGACTGTGATATAAAGGGATGACCCATTGGACAATAAATTGAACCTTATTGTTTCTTTGTTCATTTTTTTAACAAGCTTGAATTATTGATCTAATTAGTAAAACTTTGATAGCAAGGCCTAAAATAAATCGTGCTTTAGTCTCATTTGATCATGTTTTAGGATTTGAAATAAATTTTGGAAAAACTGAACTGGTTAGATTATTAGTTTTACAATAAGTTCAATACTAAGAGAGTCAAAAAGCTTCAGCATTTAGATGTTATTTTGAGTTAGATGTTATTTCTAAGCAAGAACGTTACTTTGGCACAGATAAAAACGACAAGGCATCGACTATTGAATACTCTCAGCAACCAAGTGAAAATATGTATGGTGCTGAAGCCACCAAACATTATTATCAGGTGTCCTATCTTCCTTTTCTTTCATGCTGCCATATTTTTTCTGGTTTTAGCTTCTTTGAACCTGGCGGTATATGCCTTGCTTCTTGGAATTCTGCATTTAACTTCTCTTGTTGATGACATAGGAGTCTGCTTCAGCACAATTCCATCAGAATATCCCTAGCACCACATACAACGATAACTATTCCCAGACTGCATATACGGGGAGAGGATACACTGCTCCTACACCATATCAGCCTGCAGCACAGCCTAATTTATTTCTTCCATCACAGGCGCCACAGGCTCCAGAGGTATACAAATCTATTAGAGTCGAACAAGGACACGTAAATCCAATGAATTTAGGCATAATTAAAATTAGGCTTTAATGACACTATGGTAATTCATATATAACATTTGATTAAAATCCAAAACAGTCTTAAAAATGTAAATGAACTCATAATACTAAGCTGAATTTAAAAAATGTTAAATACGATGAAACTGTAGCATTTTCCTTCTAATTGCTATCGTCTCACATTAGTCTAGTATTGTCCTGCCATATCTTTGGTGGAAAGCCAGTCGTTGAGATCTTCTTGGGTGCAATGCCCATGTAATTTTAAGGATGATGAATGATATCTGCCTTGTCATTCTATGTAAGATATTGCTCTTGATGATGCTTGAAGGTCTTTTAGGAATTGGGTTGTCTGACAATAATAATTTGTTTTTGGTTTTAGACAAATTTCACTGCACCCCCTGCTCAGCCTGCTTCGAGGCCATTTGTTCCTGCAACACCTCATGCTTTGAGAAATGTGGAAAAATATCAACAGCCCACTTTGGGTTCTCAGCTGTACCCTGTTCGTACTTCTTCTTCATTGATGAGTACTTAAAATCCTACCATTTTTAGTGTAAAATATTCTTTTTATTGATTATGTAATAATTGTTTCTCAAATATTTTAGGGAACTGCAAACCCTACTTATCAACCTATACAATCAACTGCTTCAGTTGGTTCTGTCCCATCACACATGGACCCAGTTCCTGGGCATACAATGCCTCAGGTTGTGGCTCCCGCTCCTCCATCAAGGGGATTCATGCCAGTTCCTAATCCAGGAACTGTTCAGCTTCCTGGTATGGGTTTGTCTCAGCCACCCAGCCCTCCTACACAATCTACTCCAACACAGCCAGCGCTAACAGCTCCGGCCCCACCACCAACCGTGCAGACTGCTGATACTTCAAACGTACCTGGTAATTGTTCGTTTCAGTTAACTATTTGTTTAACAGAAAAATTTTATTTGAGATCCTGTATCGATTTTTGGTTTTTTATATTTGACCACTAATATGAACGTAGTTTGAATTTCTCCAAAACCATGCTGTGGATTTTAGATGCATTTAATGTTTTCAACATTGCATTAGCCCTGAACAAGGACTAATGGCTAACGTCATAAGGTGTCATGAAAACTAACTTCCAGATGCGGCCTCTATACCTGCAATTCAGCTGCTCTCAGTTGGTTCACGTATTGAATCATAATGCATTCTTGGTTTTGTATCTCATAGAAATTATGAAAAATAAAAAACCACCTAGGATTAAAAAATGTTTTTTACATAAAGGTGATAGAAATTAGAACATAAGTATATATTCTGCTATCATTTTCCGGAAATTTATGCTCATTTTGTACGCACATTCATATTTAGATACAATAATTGGTTAACATCTGCAGCTCATCAAAAAGCTGTGGTAGCAACGTTGACTAGACTTTTCAACGAGACCTCAGAAGCATTGGGAGGCGCCCGTGCAAATCCAGGTAAGAAGCGGGAAATTGAAGACAACTCAAGGAAGATAGGTGCATTGTTTAGCAAACTGAACAGCGGTGATATATCTAAAAATGCTGCTGAAAAGGTTGGTCAGCTCTGCCAGGCTCTGGATGCTGGCGATTATGGCCGTGCCTTACAAATCCAGGTATTTGTTATATGCAGTTCTTACTATTTTGTTTTGTCCAAATCCAGAACGAGATAAATTTATCTACCGCTACATATAGGTTCTTCTTACGACAAGCGAATGGGACGAGTGCAGCTTCTGGCTGGCTACGCTGAAACGAATGATCAAGACGAGGCAGAACATGAGGTTGAGTTAGGGAAGACACATGATAGCCATTTCTGTTTTTTTTCTTTTTTTTTCTCCTTTTTTTGGAAATTATTTTCCCTTCTTATAGCTCTACCCTTCTTGTGCCACCAATCCTTACACACACACACACGCACGCACACACACAAACACAAGAATGGCGTCCCTTGATGATTGCAGCTTCCGGATTTTGCCCCAATGTTCTCCTCTATGATCTTGTCTGGTTTCAAATTGAAAGAGTTAGCTCTGAAGTATAACTGATTGTTGTTCTTATTTTGTAGTTTAGAATTGAGGAGAAAGTCCCATTTTGAATGAATTTATTTTTCTTCATTTTATTAATGCATCCCTGAGCCGTTTCTTGGCTTGCATAAGCTCCGTCCTTGTTAGAGTGTCTACTTTCATTGTACCTTCCATTGACATATCCTAATTTTCTTAAACCTGGTTTTCTAGAAACGATGATAGCTCATGTCTTCCATTGAATAAATGAATCAGAAACAGCCTAATATCTAATATAAGTTTAAGTTGGTGCCTTGTCTGAAGTGGGTGCACTGTTTTGTGGACAATACGGTTTGGAAACTACAATGAATCAATGAGAACAATATGAAAGAGATGAAAGTTCTTTATAGGGCGCACGCCTCGTTTTTTTTCTTTTTATTAAGTTTCAGGGAGTGAATAATTCAAAACTTTGACATCTAATCAATTGAACTATGTTCGTATTGACAACCTTTTCTTTCATTGTTATAAATGTTCTCTTGTTCTCGTTCTTAGCAGCATTATGAGGTAACCGGTAAATTTATAAATCTTGTTATATTATCTCAATCGAATGCTTTACTTGTAAATGTAGCTCTCTCTTCTCTTCTTCTCTTCTTCATAGTTATAAGTAGTTGTTAGGTTAATTATTGTTGTTAATATGTAATTAAACAAGATGTCAAACATCCCAATGATATTAAAAAAGGGATAATTATTGGATCTAAAGTCAAAAGGAGGAGAGGCATGTGCACCACTTTTGAACACAAATTAGGTGCCAAAGCCTTGAGAAGTGGAAGGGGAATATTCAAACTCTTGCTTTTGGCTAATATGCCTTACAGCCAAAGCCTTTATACATTTCTTCAACTTCTTTGGGTTTTTTTTTCCATTTTCTTAAATTTATCCATTGTCTTTTAGTGTTTGGCTATAACTAGGGTTTGTTTTTTTTTCTAAAAAGAGATTCAAATTAAAATAAATTAACGGACCATTTTCATTATAATGAGAAAACAACACCATCTATACCGAACGTAATTGAATAGTTAAACGTTATCACCCTAACTTTAGTGATTGGTTGATTTCTAATATAGTACTTGAAAACTCTAACTTTATTACTTTTTATTTAAGAATCAATCAAAGATTTAGGAAAAAGAAACTTTCGAAAAGATTCAATTTGACAATTTTGGCGAATGGAAAATGGTGGGGTTGTGATTTTTTTTAATAAGACAACTAGAAGATGCCAAAAAGTTGAATCCCTATCTCATTTTTTATAGGCTTTATAGAGAAATACGAACACATTATTAGACAATATGAAAATGTTGGGATATCAATACCTTAAATTTTGCAGCTTTTCTTGACACGAGTCAAAAGTAGCCCCTTTAATCACGGATGGAAATGGGGTGAGTTTTAAGAGGGAAAATGTTACGAGATAACATGAGCGGGCTACAACTACATAGTATACACTACCCACACAAATATAATTCATTAGTTAAGATTTATGTTCTTCTTATTCTTCTTTTGAGGTCACAAGTTTTAAAATCTTAGAGATCAAATATTAGGTGTTTTATAGATGTGTAACAATTTGCATGATGCATGATGTAAGTGTCTAAGTCCTCAAGTAATTGGTAGAACAACTATCGAACCCCCTCTTAATTGAAGTTTCAAGAAAGGAAGTACGAGTATAGTAACTAGCAAATCAAGAAAGCAAAACCCTTATGAGATAGGTGCAGGATAAGGAATGGTCGTGAATAAACTTGCTTGTAGCTACGGCTATCATCTAAACAAATCTAAAAACGAAATCATTATTAAATGCGCTTAAAAAATAAACAAGTGGGGCATCCCAAACCCACCACTAGTAGATATTATCCTCTTTGTGTTTCCCCTTTTGGGCTTCCCTTTAAGGTTTTAAAACGCCGTCTGCTAGGGAGAGATTTTCATACCCTCGTAAAGAATGTTTCGTTCTCCTTTCGAGATCTCGCATGTGACTATGTTTGTCAGTAAGAAACTTCACAAGTGGGTATGAAATCATCAAAATCAAAGCACAGACAGAGAGAGGACATTACAAGTCAACAGTTGGGTGAAGCTGGTTGTCAGTTTCTATATGTTTTCTTGTGTTTGGACAAGAGATGATCCTTATTCTCCTCAAAGAACTGTGTCCTTTGGACCAAGCAATCAGCTCCATTGCCTTCATATTCACCCTATACCACTGCCAAATACACACTTTTCCAAATGGAAAACAATGGAATTGGAGAACACTGAAAGATTCGACAAAGAGTTCGTTCATCCAAAGAAAGCTATCTCACTTGCGTGCAAGTAAAGACCTGCACAGCTTTTTAGCGATTATTCGAGTATCGAGATTAGTTCTTATTTGAAACCCCTTTTCGTTACTCACTAAGAATGTATGTAATTTCATGTTTTTGGTTTCGAGGTTTCGTAGTTTCTATTCTTGGAGAGTCTTTAAGTTTTGTAGCGATAAGTTTTTGGTTTTAGCATACCTCGATCGATCACAAGACGACAACTACATCACATATCGTTTCGAAACTCGAGTACCGTAGTTTAAACTCAATGACTTCATTGAAAAGAATCTTTATCATGAATATAAAGACTCAATTTACCAGAACATATGAACAATCAGCAATCAGTCAAGAACATAATCAACAAATAAGAGGGAACATCAGCAATGTGCCCATGATCTATATAATCAACCATGCTTGAGATGATCATTAGATTAAGAACTCAAAAGAAAATCAAGCAGCCAAAAATTTACCTCACAAGTCAGCCAGCCAAGCTCTGATGCAGTGTCAGATAGTTTATTGAATTGAACTGTGTGTGTCATGAACAGGTTGATCGTTTGAATCTTCAAGAACATAACTCAGAAGCTTTCACTTTGCTTCCAATTCATGATTCTTTCCGCTAACGAATCTCGAACTAAAGAACCGGTTCGAGAATCTCGAATGAGACCTGACATGGTTAGCCTCAGCCCGAAAACCAGAATCTTCGTCAATACAAGCCATGAGATCCATTAAGTTACTACTGATCCCCAAGTCAGAGTATACTCTCCTCGAGTTCTTAATGTCTCGCCACGACATTTGCGCATCCATATCCCCATCTTCAACACTACGACTTCTCAAATTCAACTGCGAGCTCCTCGTTTCCACCGGCCTTCCCACGGTCTCCACCATCAAACATGGATTGTTGAAGCCATTCCATGAATGAAGAGGAACCAGTTTACTCAACCCAGTAAGCCAAAGAACCACATCTTTCATGGAAGGCCTCCTTTCTCTACAAGACCTCACACATTTAGCAGCAATCACAGCCAATTGCTTTGTAACAATGGGGTCTTTAGGAGGAGCAATTCTAGGATCATAAATGGCCATTAACTTCCCTTTCTTAATAAGAGGAACAGCCCAATCAACAATGGAAGGAGGGGAATATCCAACATCTATAGCCTTCCTTCCACTAATAATCTCTAACAACAAAATCCCAAAGCTAAACACATCAGTTTTAGTACTCAAATTATCAGGGGTCACATAACAAGGATCAAGGTACCCCATGGTGCCCGCAGGGGGCGTCGACCGGAGGCGATAATCATCGGCATAGCCCTGAATGGCCAACCCGAAATCCCCCAACCTAGCACTGTAATTCCTGTCAATCAACACATTGGCAGACTTGATATCTCTATGAATTACAGGGGGGTTTGAAGCATGAAGAGTTTCAATGGCCTTAGCAGTTTGTAAAGCTAATCTAATCCTTCGACCCCAATAAAGAGGTCTGGAACCTGAATGAATCACATCATAAAGCGTACCATTACACATAAATTCAACAACAAGAAGCCTATCTTTGGAATCATTTGTAAAACCCACCAAATTCACCAATCTAGGGCTCTGAATTTTGGACAAAATCTCGATCTCATTATCAACTTCATTGGTGATTTCAGACGCCATTGACGAAGCCATCGAAGGAGCAATCGCCTGAGCTCGAGAGGGCTTCTTCACCGCAACAAGACGACCACCAAGAACAGCTTTATAGACATATCCATGGCTGCCTTTTCCCAAAAGCTTCTGATCGGAGAAGCCATTAGTAGCAGCCTCAAGATCACTGTAATCAAACTGTTGGATCTTAATGGGTTTCTTCTCTAATTTGTGCGACGAATTTCTCGAAGATGATGGGGTTAACGAATTCGAAGTCGAAATCGCAGATTCCGCGCGGCAAGAAAGGTAACCCATCAAATCAATCTATCGATTCACAGAGCTTTGAACAAGAACAAACTGCTTCTCCTTGGCATTTAAGAGATGGGTTTTTGGGATTTTTGAGCTCTGAGGATTGGAAACGAAAATGGTTATGTAAGAGAGAAAAGAAGAGAAGAAATGGAATGAAAACCGCCGTTGAATCAGAAAATTGTAGTCTAATGAAGAAGAAAACAAAACCCATCAAATCCAACTAATTTCCGTATATACTGTATTTGATTCTCACGTTTCCACTCAAAATTTGGAATTTTTCTTTCAGAAAAAAGGAAGAATCATCCAACTTTTGAACTTAATTATAAAAAATTTGATTTGATCTATACTTTATCCATTAATATGTATGCTTATATTCATTGGGTTTTTTTTCTTTTTTCAAATTTATAAATTTTTTAGTGAAAATCTCAATTCCGCACGAACAAAACTCAAGTAAATATTCAAGTTCTTATGATTCGAATAGGAATTTTACTATATTTCAAACTTCAAATTTGTTCTTTTTACTTCAAAGAATAAGAAATGGGTGTATTGATTATTAAAGAAGGCATCTATTGATTATGATAGGAGGGATCAAGGGGACAAGAAGAATAGTTAGAATGTAAACATCACCAATTAGCTAGTGAAGTCAAGTCACTTAAGGAACATTTCATTTTCTTTTCTTTTCTTTTCTATTTTTTTTATTTTTTAAATATTTTCCCTTCACACCCGTTAAATTAGGATTCAGGTTAGTTCATGGTACAAGATTACATGAGAAAGATTAGAATACTCGTCCCGATCTTCAAAAAGATCGTGTTATCCCATTTTAACCAAAGACTCTGTATCACACCAAACATATCTCCAACTAGTTTTGGTTATGTCGTCTTTAGTTGACCTCAGTCTGTGAGTTCAACAAAAGAAAAGTTGTAACAATTCAAACCCACCACTAACAAATATTATCTACTTTGACCCGCTATGTTTCGTCGTCAGCCTTACAATTTTTAAAACGCGTCTGGGAGGAGGAAAAGATTTTCACACCCTTACAAGGAATGCTTCATTCCCTCCTCGAACGAACTGTTGAATCTCAAAATAATTTTATAAAATTAGATGAGTTTAAGGTGGTCGGTTGAAATTATGGGCTTTTGACAGTCCAAAATATGCAATGGGCTTCAAATTTTTGCAGCCCATAGCTTAGTTGTTTTCCTTAATATTTATTTATTTTTATTTTTTCGTTTTAAAAAAAATGATTCATTTAGCAATTGTAAACTACTTATATTTACTTATAACGTATTTTGATTTAAAAATGAATAATTGTATTTTAAAAAAAAAATATATATATTTTTTAATTAACATATATAATATTGTAAAATAATTATTACATAAAATATGTTTATATAATAACCAGTAATAGTTGGATTATTTTTAATTGTTTATTTGTGGAAAATTAAAAAAAGAAAAAAGAAATTAAATCTATAAAATTGCATAATAGGGCCTCGTGTTAACCTCCTCCTCCAATATCATTTCAATTTCTAGAGAGAGAAACAGAGCTTTTAGAGAGAGAAACAGAGCTTTTAGAGAGAGAAACAGAGCTTTTAGAGAGAGAAACAATGGAGGGAGAGATCCTGAACTTCATCAAGGTCTGGTTAACAGTCTGTATCTCTCTCTGTTACTGCCACGCCACCGGCAAACTTCTCCCTCCTGGCGCCGGCAGGTTCCTCGCCGTCGCCCCCATCGTCGTCCTCTTCTTTCTCCTCCCTCTGCAACTCACCTCCATCCACCTTGGCGGCTCTACCTCCTTCTTCATCGCTTGGCTCGCCAACTTCAAGCTCCTCCTCTTCGCTGCCGGCGATGGCCCTCTCTCCGCCGAACAGCCGCTCCCTCTCCGCCGATTTCTCGCTCTCTCTTGCTTGCCGATCAAGATCCTCCAAAACGAGAAATCGTGCCCTAATAATAATCGATCCGATACAACCCTAAAACCTAAATCGTTCCTCAACTACTCGATTAAAGCCGTAATCGTTGCTCTGATGGTGAAATTGTACGATTACTCTGAGTTTATTCACCCGAAAGTTGTTCTGTTCATTTATAGTTGGCATCTTTACTTTCTTCTGGAGATTATATTAGCTATTACGCAGTTTTTCGGCCGGAACGTTCTCGGAATCGAGTTGGAGCCGCAGTTTCAAGATCCGTATTTCTCGACTTCGCTTCAGGATTTTTGGGGGCGGCGGTGGAATCTGATGGCAACGAACATTCTTCAGCCGACAGTTTACAAGCCGTCGGTGAAGATCGCTGCTAAGGTAATCGGGCGTAAGTGGGCACCGTTGCCGGCGGTGATGGCGACGTTTATAGTATCGGCGATGATGCACGAACTGATATTTTACTATATGGGCCGAATGAGGCCCAACTGGGAGTGTACTTGGTTCTTTGTTATCCATGGCGTTGCTTTGACAGTGGAGATCATGGTGAAGAAGGCGTTGCCGGAGAAGTGGCGGCTGCCGCCGGCAGTATCAGTGCCGGTGACCCTGGCTTTCATCTTCCCGACTGCGATTTGGTTGTTTTTTCCACAGTTCGTGAGGTTGCAGTTGGACGTGAGGGCGTTTGAAGAGTACGCCGCGTTGGTCACTTTTGTAAAGAACGTCGCTTTCTCATTGGTCCGTTGATTTATTATTATCTTTTTTTTTGCTAAATAACAATTTAAAAATGTCACTGGCACCGCCAGTAGCAGGTGGTAATAAAAAAATTGCAAAACAGGGGCCGACATTTACTGCTCCACGTGTTATGCCTTTTTCTATAAATAAAATAAATAAAAACCTAAATTCCACGCCCTTTATTTTTAAATTACAGATCAGTCCATTAATATATATTTTTTTAATTATATTTTTAAATTATTAATTTTTTATATTTTTAAAAGTATTTTTTCTATCAAAAGCTATTCCAAAAACAAATTATTAAACAAAATAATATAAAAATTAAATTACAAAGAGTAATTGCTTTTATCGTGATCATTTAATTATTAACTATAAAAAATTAGCACCTAAGATACCTTAATTAATTAAAATTTTCTCATATTATGTGTCCGACATGTTTTTAAATGAAATAAATCGTGGTCTATTAATGATCTCTTTATTTGTAAATTCGGAGAATAGAACCTTTCTTTAAAATATATATTAATCTCTTATTTTATATATTATTCGAAATGATTTTATTTATTTTAAAATTAAAACTATAGCGTTGTGAGAGTAATTAATTAATTAAAGATCTTTGTAATCATATTATTTAATGTTTTTGGTATATTCAATTTGATTTAGTGTATTAAACATTTGATTAAACCCTTAAAATATTATTTACAATTACCTACGTGGGCGGGTAATCATATATTAAGGCACCTACTTTTTCAGCACTAAACAATATTATATTATTTTCTCATTATTTATTATTTCAATTAAATAAAATACACGACTAGACTAGTCGTGTCCAACATCATAAGTACATTACAAATTAATTTGTTTGATGTCTGGTTGGTTTTTATTCACAAATAAGCATAATTTCAAAAAATTTATAATTGAGTCACTGAAAATAAATATTACAGGATAGAAAGGAATTGAGAAGAAAAAACAATCGGTCATCGGCAGGCGAAGCTCCGGCGAAAGAATGGAGGATGAGATTGGGAAGTTGTTGAAAGTGTGGATTTCAATATGGATCTGTTTGGGGTATTGCTACGGCGTTGGCAACAAAATCGGAGAGGGATTTACAAGATTTCTCTTCATTTTCCCTGTCATTTGCATCTTCCTCTACCTTCCCCTCAATCTCCACTCCCTCCATCTCGGCGGTCTCACCGCGTTTTTCGTTGCTTGGCTCGCCAATTTCAAGCTCCTCCTCTTCGCCGCCGGTCAAGGCCCTCTGGCCACCACCGGGATGTCTATTGGTATGTTTAATCATTTCTTCATCTTCTTAATTCTGTTTATTAAATCCCCACCAAACTCAAGAAATTCTACTCTTTCCGACAGCTGAATTCTGCGCAGTGGCTTCCTTCCCCATCAAAATTAAGCAAATCCCGCCTCAAAAAAGCTCAGAACCAGCCGGCAACGGTGGAGCAGCCACCGTAATTGATCCAAAATCCAACCAGAACCACCGCGAATCGCCATTTAACTACGCCGTCAAGATCTTGCTTGTGGCGGCGCTAGTCAAGGCCTATGATTACACCCACATTCTCCCTCAGAAGCTCGTCTGGTTCCTCCTCTGTTTCCACATCTACTTCATCCTCGACCTCAGCTTCGCCGCCGCCTCTGCCGCCGTCTCCCACGGCGGTACCATCGAGCTCCTCCCCCTCTTTCACCATCCCTACCTCTCCACTTCCCTTCAAGACTTCTGGGGACGCCGGTGGAACCTCGCCGTCACCGGAATCCTCCGTCCCGTCGCATACCGCCCTGCCGTCTCTACCGCAACGAAACTCATCGGTCCCCGGTGGGCCCCACTCGCCGGAGTGGCGGCGACATTTCTGGTGTCGGCGGCGATGCACGAGTTGATGTTCTTCTACATGTCGCGACAGTGGCCGCCACCGACGTGGGAGGTGGCGGCGTTCTTCGTCCTGCACGGTGGGTGTCTGGCGGTGGAAATGGTGGCGAAGAGGCTGTGGATCGATGCGTGGAAAATGCCGCCGCTACCGGCCGCGGTGTCAGTGCCCGTGACGGTGGGATTCTTCTTCTGGACGTGCTTTTGGCTGTTCTTTCCGCCGTTCATCAACACGTGTAAGGCTGACGTCAGGGTGGTTAAGGAGTACGAGATATTTGGCGCGTTTCTGAAGAATAATATTATTCCAACTACATTTTTTCCCTCCAAATGAGGGAAATTAAAATATATATTTATTGTGAAATTACAAGTTTGTCCAACATGAGCCCCACTTTGTATTTATTTATGTATTTTATTATTATTATTTTTTGGTTTTCTTATCCATTAAAATATTATCGGAGAAGAAATTAATATTTATAAAATAATGTTTCATTCTCTTCCCGAATCAGTGTCCTCGTTGGCACTCATTCCCTTGATGTGGGATTGGCACTCATTCCCTTGATGTGGGATTCCCCCATCCACCCCTTCAGGGTCCAGCACCCTTCCCGAATCAGCGTCCTCGTTGGCACTCATTCCCTTGATGTGGGATTCCCCCATCCACCCCTTCAGGGTCCAGCACCCTTGGTTAGCATACTGCTTCGTGTGTCTACCCCTTTCGAGGCTCAATCTCCTATTATGAGTGTCTACCCCTTTCGAGGCTCAACCTCCTATTATGAGATCCTATTGGTTAGCACACTGCTTCGTGTCTACCCCTTTCGAGGCTCAACCTCCTATTATGAGATCCTACATGTTAGACGAACCCTTGGTTAGCATACTGCTTCGTGTGTCTACCCCTTTCGAGGCTCAACCTCCTATTATGAGATCCTACATGTTAGACGAACACGACTCTCGACAATGGTATGATATTGTCCACTTTGAGCATAAGCTCTCATGGCTTTGCTTTGGGCTTCCCCAAAAGGCCTCATTTCAATGGAGTTAGTATTTCCCACTTATAAACCCATGATCATTCCCTAAATTAGCCGATGTGTGACTTCCATCATCCAACACTACATACGTTGGAGAGGAAAACGAAGCATTCTTTATAAAAGTGTGAAAATCTCTCTCTAACATACGTGTTTAAAAATTTTGACAGAAAATTCCCTTCAAAAGAAAAAACTCAAAAATAATAATATTTACTGAGAATGGGCTTAAGCTATTATATGCATCGTCTCACCTTCTAGAAGGAGTTAATCAATTAATCAATAATAATAATAATAATAACAATGTTAGTGCTAAAATTAAAATATAAAATAGTTGAAAAATAATTTTTTATTCAAATAAATATTTGGAAACTTACAAAATCGGTAGCCTGTCATTTGAGACCAAAAAAAAAATTATTGAAAAAAAAATAATTGTGTGCAACCTCTACAAATAAAAGAAAGTCAAAAGTCAAGTAGAGCTGGAATACAACTTTTGGATTTATTATCTTTTAATATTATTTAATGAGTGTGTTTTTTTTTAATATTTAACCATTTTTTTTTTAATAATCATGCAAAAGAATAAGTATATTATAAAAATAAAATATATTTTATTTTTCAGAAGAATTAATCATTCATCTATTAAAGAAATATTTAAATTTAAAAAACAGAATTAATTTTACACCAACTATTTTAGAACCAAAATCCTTGCATTGCTTAATTTGATGGATAAATAAATAAAATTATTAGTGTCGATAAATATTTTTCATCGTACATGTTACTTTATCGATATTGTACACTTTGTGAGTGTGTTTACGTCCGCTGAGGCAATCACTGGGATGTTCTCCTAACTTTACACAAGGACGGACAAGAGGTAATGTCCGCATCTCATCGTAAGGCTCATTTTCGATTGTTGGTCATTGAGACGTTTATTTGATCAAGGGTCGAGGAACGAGGATCTTCGTACTATTCAGGTGCAACAACGAGGGGTTAAAAAATCAAATGATTTAATTATCGCCCTACAATTGATGAACTAAACTCGTTACGTTTCTTACTACTACCTCGATCTCACTAAACCCTGTTGAACTTATTCGGAACGTGTATACCTCAAAAGGTTAATGAACTACGACACACATCGGATCACTAAAGTTGACTCTCGTCCCGGAAATGAACGTGGTGTTTTAAAGCATAATAAAAAAATTATTAAGAAGCATTGCGTCATAGACACATAAAAACAGATCTCCGTTCATATTAAAAGGGGAGTGCATCGGAGGAAGAAGAAGAAGAAGAAGAAGAGGGCACCATTTTTGAAGTCTTTTTCGATCTCAAGCTTCTCGGATTCTCCATTAATGGCGGCTGAGATTCTGATCTTCCTTCAAACTCTGCTTCAGGTTTCATCGTCGCTCTGTTTCTGTTACTCAATTAAAAACTCAATCCCCAATGGATTCCTCAAATTCCTCTTAATCCTCCCTTTCTTCCTCCTCTTCCTCTACATTCCTCTGCAATTTCAAACCCTACATCTTCAGGGCGCCATCGGCTTCTTCATCGGCTGGCTTGCTAGTTTCAAGCTTCTCCTCTTCGCATTCGGCAAAGGTCCTCTCTGCTCCGCCGCCGCTTCCTCCTCCCTCCGCCGCTTCCTCCTTGTCGGTTCTCTGCCGATCGACATCTACGATCACGACCCGGCTTCGACCCGACCCGATACCAATTCGGTTCTTCCTCTGAGCTTATCGTCAAAATTGTTCTTCCTAAGTCTCTCCATCGCAGCAATCTATTGCAAGAATTACTTCCATCCAAACGGAACCCTAATCGTTTTCTGCTTCGTAATTTACCTCCTCCTTGAAATTGTCCTCGGCGGAGCCGCCGCCGTTGCCAAGGCAACGCTCGGAGTCGAGTTATTGCCCTGTTTCGACGAGCCCTATTTATCTTCTTCGTTACAGGACTTTTGGGGTCGGCGATGGAATTTAATGGTCTCCAGAATCCTCCGCCTCTCCGTCTACGATCCATGCCGGAATTTCGCCGCGGCCATCGTCGGGAGGAAACCGGCGGCGATAATGGCGACGACGGCGACGTTCGCCGTCTCCGGTCTGATGCACGAACTGATATACTTCTACCTGGGGAGACTGGCGCCGACTTGGGAAGTAACTAGTTTCTTTCTGGTACATGGATTTTTCTTGGCGGTGGAGATGGCGGTGAAGAATGCAGTCGGCGAGAGATTCCGGCCGCCGCGATTTGTGACGGTGCCGCTGACGATCGGGTTCGTGATGGTGACGAGTTTTTGGCTTTTTTTCCCGCAGTTTTTCAGGTTTAAACCGGACGTTAGAATGTTTGAAGAGCACGCGGCTATGGGCGCGTTTGTTAAGAATGTGGCGGCCGAGTTGATCACATCCGTCAAACTCATCTCATTTCAAGTTAAATAATTGTTTTTACATTTCAAGGAAATAAATAAATAAATAAATAATTGGATTAAATTGTACTTGTTACAAAATGTGTAATATTTAATCTTTTATTTTTATAAATATTAAAAAATATATATAAACACTATTTAAAAAGAATTAATCTAAACATTAGTTCGAGAAATTAATCTAATTTTATCTTAAGCTTTTAATTAATTTATTTAAATCATATGTAGGCATGAACCGGTCAAACCGTCCCTGAACCGGACTGGAAAAAACCGCTTTTGAATTTTTGGGTTTTATAATTCTAAAGCAAATCAAGATCGAAATGGATGAGAATCCTATCCGCCAACGCGAGCGCAGACATTTGCCCATCTGGGTCATCGAAAACGATCTCTTCTATGCTAACCCATTTCCCTATTTCCTCTCATCTCCCTCTCCCCCTCTCTGAAATGGGTGTTTTTTCTTCCCCTTCTATAAGCCATTATCCAATGGCTCGTCCCTGCAATCTTGGCTCCCTTTCCCGTCATGGGTTCTCTTCTCTTTCCCTTAAACCTCCTGCTTTCTCTACTGGAGCTAAGAAATTTCATGGGTTTGGGCTCATAAGAGCCTCTGTTGCCGTGGAGCAGCAGGCAGAGAAGACCAAGGTCGCTCTCGTCAGAATTGGCACCAGGGGAAGGTGATTTTTTGGATTTGCTTTTGGTTTGATGTTTCTGGGATGTCTTTAGTTTCTAATTTTGAGTCTGCGTCTGATTTGAATTTGATAGTGTGCGGCTTTCATGTGGCATTGAATTGATGGTTGGATGGCTTGGATCAGTTCAAGTTTCAACTGTGATTTGTTTTTGATATCTTGTAGAATTGTGAAAATTTTCAGTATAGTTATCATGTTTGCACTTAAATCAACTATTCTGGTGCTGTCTAGACTTGCATGTGTTACTCTTATTCAACTGAAGAAGTACTTTTCTTGCTGCCTCTTTACGGGGAGGAGTGAAGGAGAGCTCCTTATAGGAGGTGTGAGGGCTGGTGAGATTTAATACGTTTCTATAGGCGTTTGTTACTCGAACCTTTTGTAACTATCTGTCTGGTCTTGTGCTTTTGGATTGGAGAACGTTCTTGTAGGTCAACGAGGATTCCTTTGTGGGATTATTTTTCGTACGTCCTTATAATTTGTTTGCTTATCGAGAATGGAAATTGTGTTCTTTTTGTGGTTGTAAATGTAACAGCCCAAGCCAACCCTGGGCCTTGAAGGAGGTGGATTGTAAGATCCCTCGACAGTTGGGGAGAAGAACGAAACGTTCTTTATAAGAGTGTGGAATCCTCTCCCTAGCATACGCGTTTTAAAACTTTGAGAATCTTGAGGGGAAGCTCGAAAGGGAAATCCCAAAGAGGACAATATCTACTAGCGGTGGACTTGGGCTTAGGCTGTTATAGTAAATTAGATTATCAAGAACACTAAAAGGGTGGACAATGAACCTATTAAAAGAAAAGAAGATGCCTCATAACGGAGAACCTCCGTGCTCGCCTTTTATTTGCTCGACTTTTGAATTGATTCTCAGAAAAACTATTCATCATGTTTCTCATGTCATCAATCAAATCAGGGCAGTGGTGTTGTTTTACTTTTAAGATAATTGTTAGGATCCAATCTGCTGCTGTTAGAGTTGAATGAGATCTTTATTAGAAGAGCATGTTTTTGCTGGTAGGAACTAAGGTGCTTGTAATTTTCTCATCGAAACCTCGAACTACATGTGAGATCCCACATCAATTGGGGAGGAGAACGAAGCATTCTTTATAAGGGTGTGGAAACCTCTTCCTAACAGACACATTTTAAAATCTTAAAGGGAAGTCCGGAAGGGAAAGCCCAAAAAGGACAATATCTGCTAACAGTGGACTTGGGCTGTTACAAATGGTATCAAAGCCAGACACCGGGCAATGTGCATGCGAGGAGGCTGAACCCTGAAGGGGGGTGGACATGAGGCGGTGTGCCAGTAAGGACGCTGGGCCTGGAAGGGGGGTGGATTGAGGGCTCCCACATCGATTGGAGAAGGGAACGAGTGCTAGTGAGGACGCTGGGCCCGAAAGGGGGGTGGATTGTGAGATCCCATATCGGTTGGGGAGGAGAACGAAACATTCTTTATAAGGGTCTGAAAACCTCTCCCTAGCATATGCGGATTAAAAAACCTTGAGGGGAAGCCCGGAAAGAAAGCCCAAAGATGACAATATTTGCTAGCGGTGGACTTGGGCGGTTACACTACACGCTTATAAACATAATCTACTTCATTCTCTAGCTGGTTATATGCTTGTTTGATCTAAATCTTGTGCTGGCTTGCTTTATCTTCTGGTGTGTCATATGTATTTTTCTGTGTGTAGGACAGCCCATTAGCACTTGCCCAGGCTCACGAGACGAGAGAAAAACTCATGGCTATCCATCCCGAGCTAGCCGAAGATGGTGCCATTCAGATTGTTATAATCAAAACAACTGGTGACAAAATACTCTCTCAGCCACTTGCAGACATTGGTGGGAAAGGACTATTTACTAAAGAGATCGATGATGCACTTATTAATGGTGACATAGACATTGCTGTTCATTCGATGAAAGATGTACCGACTTACTTACCCGAAAAAACGATCCTCCCATGTAATCTACCAAGGGAAGATGTCCGTGATGCATTCATTTCTTTAAGTGTCGGGTCACTCGCTGAGCTTCCAGCTGGAAGTGTCATTGGTACAGCTTCACTGAGAAGAAAGTCTCAGCTTCTGAATAGATATCCATCCCTCAATGTAAGTATGTTGCGTTGCTTAATCGAGAAATGTCTAACATCACTTACGAGAGTTGATAAGTTATTGATCTAAGCATATAATGAGTGAAGTTGTGTAATGGTCCGAGCCCACCACTAGAAAATATTGTCCTTTTTGGGCTTTTCCTTTCGAGTTTCTCCTTAAGGTTTTTAAAACGCGTCTGCTAAGGAGAGGTCTCCACACCCTTATAAAGAATGTTTTGTTCTCCTCTCCAACCGAGGTGGGATCTCACAATCCACCCTCCTTCAGGGCCTAGCGTTCTCGCTGATACTCGTTCCCCTCTCCAATTGATGTGGGATCTCAAAATCCACTCCCCTTTGGGGCCTGTGTCCTTGCTGGCACTCGTTCCTCTCTCCAATCAATGTGGGATCTCACAATCCACCCCCCTTGGGGCTTAGTGTCCTCAATTGGCATACGACACGTCGTGTTTCACTATCATTGATTGCTTTCTTATACGACACTTTGAAGATTCCTTAAATGTTGCATTGCATTCCTGTATTGGTGGAACCATTTACGACTCTGACTTCAAGGATGTTAAAGGATCTTAAATGTTCGATATTGTAGATCGATTCTGATACTCTCTCGCTCTCGTTTTTTTCCTTTGTTGGTTGGTGTCATCTGGCAGGTGCTCGAGAATTTTCGGGGCAATGTCCAAACAAGGTTGAGAAAGCTGAATGAAGGAGTGGTCCAAGCAACACTATTGGCTCTAGCTGGACTTCGACGTTTAAATATGACAGAAACCGTTACTTCAATCCTTTCAATTGACGAAATGCTTCCAGCTGTTGCTCAGGGAGCAATTGGGATTGCCTGTCGAAGTGACGACGACAAAATGGTACGTTTTCATTGGCTATGGAAATCAATATTCGCTCATGTTCGTTTGACAAATGGCATTTTATCTACTTCTAGTTGAGAAGACTGTCTGTTCGACTCGAATAGATGACTCGTTATGTCGTTATGTCCCTATACCATTAAAGTTCATTGCTCGAGTTTTTCTCTTGAAAAATGCTCAATGTCTGAAAAGAACTTGAACTTTGACGTTAACTTAGTCATTTCCTGTTTGGTTTCTCATTTGCAGGCCAATTACTTAGCCTCATTGAACCATGAGGAAACAAGACTGGCTGTTGTTTGTGAGAGAGCATTTCTCGAGACTCTCGATGGCTCTTGCCGAACTCCGATTGCGGGATATGCTTCGAGAGACGAAGATGGCAATTGTATATTTAAAGGGTTGGTGGCTTCCCCAGACGGAACCCGAGGTGCAAAAAACATCTGAACTTTTACGCTCAGTTCTCGTTAGCATTGTCTCCATTGCTAGAACATTGAATATCTTCATCTTTTAATCTTTACCACTATGTCCATTTCAGTTCTTGAAACTTCTCGACGAGGTCCATATGCCATCGACGATATGATTGCAATGGGAAAGGATGCTGGCAAGGAGCTACTTTCTCGAGCGGGTCCCGGTTTTTTTGATAGCTAGTTAGTTTAACTTAGAATGTAGGATAAAAGATCAAGGCTTCGTATCCAAATCTTCAAGTGAGTAGGAGTTTATATTCATTCATCCTTTGAGATGAAGCTTGTTGTACTTTTAACGATGATTTTGTTTCCACTCCTTTGTTTTCTTAATTGGTTGTGTAAATTTGAACAGAAATCATTTAGATTATTTTGGGTGCCCCAAATATGAATACAATTTCCCCCCTTCTCTGTAATAAGATCCAAGTTTAAAGAGTGTTAGCCTTTCTAATGTTCAATTGAAAAACATGGAAATTCGGGATAGCAATTGTTTGGTACTTATTCTAACCAAGCAAACAAGTCAACTATGAGAAATTCGAATGTCACAGACAACATCGATGTATCTAGACCTCGTGTCACGTTGCAAGAAAAGGTTCAGAAAATGTGTTCGATAAAATATATTTGAAAACAAAAGTGAAAACTAGTCATATCTCATTTTAACCCTGTCAGTGGTTTTGTTGAAACGTCATACACCCTCGTATTGACCAAGCATGTAAAAGGGATTTTAGAACAGGCATGCAACTATGGACATGTCATAGACAAGCAAGACGGGACATCCACCATGCAGCCATAAGCAACACGCTTTGGACAAGCATGACAGTGACACAAAGCTTCCAACACTTTAAGTATACTCTCAGTCAGCTTTATTCTCGTACATCATTTAAAGGCATCATAAGTTAACATTGTAGCATGCAAACTCACTACAGTTTGAGGAGAAAAAATTTGAACGCAAACAAAATTAGAACAATGGCATCAACCTTTGACGAGAGGATTCAACTCCATCTCCTCCTATCTTCCTCTTCATCAACAGGAGTATACCATGAAGGTCGACGCTTGGAGTTGCTTAATCTGTAATTTAAGAGCACTTCTTCATCGCAAAGCGCCCGAGTCGCTACCAGAACAATTGTCTTCAAGATGGGAGTATCTGATCCGTTGATTCTAGAACGTCCGGATTTGAACCAAAAGCTACCTAGCCTCTTCATGTTCACTTCTTCGTTTGCAAACAGTACATTTGGAATATAAACTCTCATGTCCTTTTCTGTCATGGGGAAATCATAAGGGCAAAGCATGACATTTGGAGCCATATCCTTAGCTGGGTGGTTGGCGTAATGAGCAAAAGCTAGAGGATTTCTACGCTCTATAGCATCACCACCATGCAAAACTCGTTTGGCTTCTAATGGCTTGCTCAGCATTTTCCAAAGACGATCTGATTTCTCATCGCCTTGTTTGGTCGGATTACTTACAGGAACAGTTAAGCCATCCCATACTTCGCGGGTATCGGCACCCAAACCCCAGGGTTGGGCATTGATTACAGTACTGTCGTACCTTGTGATCAGATAAGGGTTCTGAGCATCAACTCTTGGATATCCAGGAATGTACTGATAATGAGCAGGGGAATATATAACGCCTGGGTATATTGCTATAACAGATCCGACATTGGCTTCACCATCTAGAAAAAGACCTTGTCCAGCATCCTTATGAGGGATTTGAGATGGCCTGATATCAAGAGTGTAGCCAATTCCATCCTTTAATTTCTGTGAAAGTTCAGAACGATTCAATGGCCTCGTCTTTGGGATATCTGTGCTGTGAATACATCAGTAACCAGTAGTCATCACATAGGTGAAAGGAGCAGATGCAAGAACAAAAGCTTTAGTTACCAAAAGAAGAAATTTATAAGCGCTGTTGGTAATTAGTTTTAAAACTGTTTTAGAAAAACTATCTTGCCTTCTATTTGTTTATTCGCATGAGCAGTCTGTTACAGTGTGAGTGAAGGAATATGTCCTAGGTACTAACCGAATTTCCTAGCTCACAAACAAAGAGGGCCGCAAATCATCCAGCTTGGGTTATTGGAGCATGGGGTGGAATATGCACAATTTAAAATGACATAATGACAACTAATTAACTTCATCAGCACTATGCACAATTCAAACTGTGAAGCCAGCAACTTATATATCATTTACATGGATTGACGCTGAAAAGATCAACCAAGTTTTTGGGGGAAAACAAACTTCGAAAAAGATCTTGTCTATATCTGGGAAATTCAACTACTTTAGCAGCACTAGGGAAAAAGGCCAGTTTGATAACCATTTTATTTTTGGTTTGCTACTTTTTAAATTAAGAGTAGCAAAATCCAAGTCAAACTTTGAAAAATAAAAAACATAGTTTTAAATACTTGACTTTGTTTTTTTTAAATTTGACTCTGAATTCAAAATGTATTTTTATGAAAAGTGAAAAACTTACTAGAGAGATGTGAGAAAACAGGCTAATGTTCAAAAATAGAAAACAAAAAATAAATTGATTACCAAACGCTCTAGAAATTGGTTAGAGCAAGAGAATCTAACCAGTAATGTTAGTCGGCGAACTATGTTTGCCAACAGCAAAACTAAGACCACTTTTTCTAACGGCACCATTGGACTGTTTGGGTGATTCTGCAGGGCTCGTCCTTGTATCTGGAAGAAGAATTTCATCCATATGCTTACAAAAGCTTTCAACCTGTGAATGGATGTTCTCTTGCACTTGCTTTTGTTGATCAGCAAAAGGAGCTTTACTGGCCATGTCGATTATCTCATCTGCATCAGCCTCTGCAGCATCCCTCCCCAAACGGTTGTAGCTGGAATTTCAAAATTTTATGAGATGAGTTCTACCAAAGCATATAAATTAATATGAACTTGCCAAAAGTAAAGGTTTCTAACAAGTGATCACATCCCAAAAAAAAATTCATCTATTTCCTTTCCCGCTGAGAAGAGAGATGAAAAGGGTTTATACCAAACTGAGCAACCTTCATGAGGACCCCAATTATGGAACGCAAGGATAGGAAGCCATATTGATAGAATAAGGGCGATTGATTGATGGATAAACTAAGTAAATTGATGTCATCACAATAAAATAAATTCAATTTAGCAACAGACATAAAATCAAGAAGTTCTTTTTATGAAATAGGAAACAAATATTTTGGAGACTACACAAAAGTTTGTATAGAGATTGAACTGAATTTTGGAACCACATGATGTAATAGAAAAGTTAAAATGACCTGGTGAAAAGGAACAAGCGGTTCATATCTGTTTCAAACTGCATGTGCCTTGGATCCCTTGCAAACATTGGATTTTTTGCAATAACCTTCACGGCCTAGATTTGCAAGTGTACATATAATAAACATCAGTGGAAAAAGAAAAAAAACAGACGGACATATTGTGGTATTTATTTTAGACTGTAATGGGAAGGACATTGGTAATAAAAGTTTCAGACACCACATCATCACCTCTATTTAGTTCTTGAAACCACACAAAAGATGCAATAATACACCATTTCCTTACATGTAAGCATCTTAAATGATAAAGAAGATCAGTTTCTAAACAAATATATCCACATTGGAAGAGAAATAAAAGAAATAAGAACAGGAACAAAGAGAGTCAAAGGATCAACGAGGAGAACTACCACGTTGTTTAGAAACAAATAACTCCTAAGAATCCTTCTTGTAAAGTATGGAGGCGCCGGTGTTTATAAACCACAAGGCCGAGAAGTTTCTTATCAATCTGGAACTGAACTAGTTTAATTGTCAGGTCCCACGAAACCCTCAATTTCTTTTCACTTAATTCACTAGGACGTTTTTTCTTCACTCTTATAACTAGTATCATTATTTCGAACCTGTTGTTGGATGATGAAAGCCCCACATCGGCTAATTTAGAGAATTATCATGGGTTTATAAGCGAGGAATACTAACTCCATTGGTGTGAAGCCTTTTGGAGAAGCCCAAAACAAAGCCATGAAAGCTTATGCTCAAAGTGGACAATATCATACCATTGTGGAGAGTCGTGTTCGTCTAACACCTGTAATCTCCTTGTTTGGTTGATGCAGAGTTAAACAACCATAAATACCGCGGATTGATGATACAAACATACTCTGAATACAAGATTGTCTATCACTTAACCGAATTCAGACAGACAGACTGACATCGAAAGCGCAAAAGCAGAAATCTAGCCACAAACCGAGAAACTAATAATTTCTTGAGATGGATCAGTACCTAAATTCACAGAACGCCACAGACTAACAAATTTTCCTTAAATTCAGTAATGAAAATCTTGTAAGACTCAAATATTAACCTACAATATCTCAATCTATCTCCTTCCATTTCTCATCATTTTCCAGCGCTTTGACGGGAAAATCAAGAACAGTAATCAAGAACAGTACCTCTTGAAATTTCTGAAACAGAAACGCCATTGAAGGAATCGAACTGCGTGGTTGAGGATTGAAGTGATGCAGATTAGCTCCCGCGAACAAGAAGCTAGTGTAGCGGAGACTAGTAATTTTAGAACCGGGAACCCAGAGTGGAAACTCGGACGAATATATATGGTTAAATTAGGGGTAATTTTGGTTTTCAATTTGCAAAAAAAAAAAAAAAAAAAAAAAAAAAAANTATTTTATTTGAACCGTTTGACTTTGACTTACGAGTTAAATTACGATTTTGCCCTCGAATAAGGTGTAGTTTCCTTCTCGGTCGTTCAATTACAGAAACCCCAAAATTAAACATGATTTGTTTGGAGCAATTTTAAGTTCCAAGAACTCGTGTTCGTCTATGGGATAGTCTGACTCTTGGAAGTCCTTTCGGAACGTGACCATATCGCAGAAAAATGTTGGGTTCATCATGTGCCGTAATACATATTAGGAAGCAATCCCGTCGATTTTTCTTACTCTTCTTATATTATATTTAATAATTATCATAATCTCAAAAGAAAGAAAATAGTAAACAGACCAATTTATTTTAAAAAATAAAATAGTTATCGAACACAACATCAAACGAGAGTGAATAGTATACTAAATTTTAGAAGACGCAGGTAATCGATTGCCCGAGAGAAAATAAGTGAGTAGGGCAAGTGATTGTCGAGGAGCAAAGACCGGAGCTTGGTGGCCTGCCCCTCTAATGGTGGCCAATGTGAGGCCTCCTCGGTAGGTTTCAACCCAACCAGCCACTTGACGCCTCTCATACCACGCCCTCCATTCTTCTTCGATCTTCAAATTCATCTCGTTTATACTGTATTTTGTTGATGTTATCGGTACTCTCCCATCAGTGTCACCACTGCAAAATTGCATACATTTAAAAAGTTTCATAATAACTTATTAGTATATTGGAATTTACTTCGTCTATTTGGTCATTTTCTTTTTTACTTTAATCGACGTGAAATTATATTCATATTTTCGAGGAAATTTACGAAAATTACCTATAAATCCAAATGCGGTATTGTGCTCGGAGTAACTTCTGTATGATGGGCAACACAGAGCTAGGAGAATCGGTCCAATTTAGAATCACATTACTGCCACAAAAATGCCAAAAATTAGAATGAAGACTTATAAAAAAATGAAACTCGTGGTAGAAAAATAATGAGAAAACGAGCCCAGGGTCTAAACTCTTACGGTTGTATCTATTACGTTCATATTTTATTTAACATTTTTTCATGAAAATAATCACGAGTTATTAGAAAAGTACCTGCACGGGGTGTAAGGATAAGAAAGTTGAGTAACGTTTGCATGTAGAGCCCTTTGAACATCCCCTCTATTAAAATACTTTACTGCATAGTTTGGAGTACATGGATCGTACCCTCTTGCTAGCAGCTCGTTACTTCGTGATTTCTAAGTCAAATTCAAAGATTAAAAAACTGAAATGAGTAAGGAGTTTTGAATAGAGGTTTTCGAGAGATTTGAAGTCTTACGTATTTGGAGAAGATTCGAGGAACAGCAGCACCGACGAGTCTAAACACCGAGTCGAAAGAAGATGATGAAGAAGAAGAAGCGAGGCAAATTGGAGCATAAATGTTATAGATATCAATTTTGTCGTAAGAAACTATAAAATCTCGGAAAAAATTAAGGCAAGAAAGTGTTAGGTTTTGAGCATCAGCCGAGAAATTGCAGTCCTTGAAGATGTTGGCATGGAGCTGGTCGGATATTATGGCATGGCTCCATGCAAATTCCACCATTCCTTTTAGGTCTGTTTCGTCGTTGATGGCTGCATTTCCGATCTTATTTAAAAAATTAAAATAGTTAAATTGATATGATAGTTAAATGTGTTCGTGTATATATATATATATATTAATTATTATTTTTTTTTTCCACATCTCTAAAGAAGGGAACTTACCATTATGCCCTTGAGGTTAATAATCGAATCTTTGCTAGACTGTTTGTTTTTCTCGTAAATGAGCTCAGCAAGTTGGGGAGCATAATGTCCTTCAAACAAATAATAAAAGAGAGAGACGGAGTCAATAATAAATTTACGAGCGGGATTCGATAACCATTTAACCTAAATTCAAATTTCGGAAGTTAGTTAGTTTCTATTACACAGTTCAAACACGTGTTATCTGAACATGGACGCATTTTAATCTTATGTTATCTAAATTCTAAATGTACGAACTCGTGGACCAGAAAACACATCGAACCTGTAATTTAACCTAAATTCAAACTTTTGAAACTCACGGACTAGAAAGCACGTCGAACTCGTAATTTAACCTAAATTAAAACGTCTCAAGTCAACTCATTTTCGTTGCACAATTCAAACACGTGTGTTCGAGTTCAAACCCGAAAACACATTGAAATCAAACTCGAGCTATAAAAATAGAAGAAAATACCAGCGTAGCTCTCTCCGGTTATATAGAATTGATGGAGTTTGAAACTCGGGAACCTCTTGAACCAACCAACAAGAAAGGCGTAAGAATCTTCGGCTGTGACTTTATCACCAAGCGTTTGTAAATCTGATGATTTGTTTGTATATGAGAATCCCACTCCCACCGGTGACTCCAAAAACAACATATTTGCCGCTGTTCCACACATTTTTATTCAATACAGAGACGGTTTATGAAATTTAATAAATTATAGGGATTAAATTCTAATTTCTTTCAAATTTAAATGGGAAGTCGAGAAGCGATACCTTTATTCCAAGAGAAAGGATTGAGTTTAAGCTTCCCATTGCTCTGAACGAGGAAGGGACCAAGTTCTTGTGCAGCTCCATACGCTATGGACGAGCAGCCTGGCCCTGTTAATATTTTAACATTTAAGTTACACGACTTTTATCGTGATATAATTGACATTTTTTAAAATTCACAAAAAAATAATTTAATAAAATTTAATTCTTACTTTTAAATAAAAATGGTATTTATATACAAAATTAACATAAATGTATTATTGAATTTGAGATAAAAAATAAAAAATAATGAGGGACTACCAAGCAAAATCATCAAACTTTTGGGGTCATTTTGCAAAAATTTCAAACATAGGGGACTAAATGAGAATAATAACAAAATCAAGGAAGAGAGAGAACAGAACCTCCATTGAGCCAAAGAACGAGAGGCTTATGAGCGACGTCGTTTTGAGCCTCGAAAAACCAGTAAAACAGAGCCTTCTCTTCATTTGGCCGGAGTTTGATGTAGCCGGCATAATGTCGGAACTTCATAGGCGGCTGCCCCGGCAAGTCGGTCACTCTGTCGGCCTCTCTCCGCCGCGAATCTCCGTCGATCTCCGCCGCCGTAGAGAAAAGTAAAGTGAAGAACAAAGGCAACAAGTTCCGAAAAAATGCCATGGTCGTCGCCGGTCAACGGTAATAATTCTGTTCTCTCTCTCTCTCTAAATTTAGAGAGAGAAAATGAATTTGGAGATTGAAAAGAAGATAATTGTGAGATTTATATAGATATTGTCTCTACTTTTTTTCAATTTAATCACTTTTTTTAGATTAAATTTCATTTTAATCCTCCAACTTTTCAAATTCTTTCATTTTAGTCCTCATCATTAAAAAAAAATTAAAATTATATTAAAAATTTGTAATTAAAAATTTTGGAGGTTGAACTACTATTTTGACTTAATCGGAGTGGATTACATTATCTCTTTAACTTAATTCACTTTTTTTTAGTTCGATGGATTTAAATTTTTTGTTGGTAATTTTCTTTTTTTAAAAAAAAATAGAAAATCTCGATAAATTTATCACATTCTAAGAAATTTAGGCCGGTGGATGTGACATTCATTTAAACGAAGATCTATGGTGGATTCCATCTATTCACATCTCTCTCCAAGTTCATGGTGAATGTTATGGTCGTGATGTTAACTTCCAATAACTTGTACATGGCATCATTTAAACCATAGATGTCAATTTTTTTTTAAGTGGAAACGCTTTTTGAATGAAAGGAAGAATCTCGAGTTCCAATGGAAAGCAAATGTTTGGTTTAGTTTAGCTTTAAGAATCTATTTTGATATCTTTTGCACATTACTTCAAATAAGTTCGATACTTTTTATACCTACTTTTTTAGTCGATAAAAGCTGACGGATCTAAAAATATTTTTTTAAAATATAAAATTACTGACGAGCTGGTTAGAAATAGAAGAGTTATATTATCGAGTCATGAGTCATGTGGAGCGAGTGGAAGGCAAAGTGTTAGTGGAAAGGACAAGGGATTGATGGCCAAGGTGGTGAGGCCTCCTTCATGCTTGTGGTACCATGCCCTCCACTCCTCTTCTACCCACCCCTATATGTTGGATCTTAGTTTAATTTTATTAAGAAAAAAACTAACTAAAAATTAAATATTGGATATGTGTGCAAAAATTTAACTTCAAATTCAAATATTTTGTTCAGAAAATACGAAATTCATTGAAAAAATTCATGTAGAAACTAAATCTTATATTTCTAAATATTTAAAAAAAAAAAAAAAAAAAAAAAAAAAAAAAAAAAAAAAAAAAANAAAAGAATGTGAAGTACGAAGAATATAATATAATTAAGATCCAATCATTAGTACATAAGTAAATAAAATATTCCTACCCGTACGAAATATTTCGAGTGGAACTAAAAGTAAAGTGCTAAAAATTTAAACGGAACGAAACCAAACCTCCACAAATTTAATTTAATTTCTACGATTTTCAATTAAATCAATCTTTTTCTACGATTTTCAATTAAATCAATCTTTATCGAACGAAAGAAGTAATCCTTCCAAATCTTCTCTTTCAAATGTCATATAAAATTACTCTTTCAAAAAATAAAATAAATTTTTTAGAAGTAAAATAAGTAATAATAAAAGGGTAGACAAAAAAGAATAACGACAGAAAGAAGAAAAAAGGAACTTTTCTTTTCTCTTTTTTAAATGAAAAATGAAAGTAAAAAATAGAAAATAAAAAAGGAAGATGGGCCCAGGGACAGAAATGGAAATTTTGAATTTAGAGGGATCGTTAGTTAACGGCTCTTCTATCTATAAAGTTTGATTTTTGTGTGATCAGGGGCCCTCCTTTTACGAGGTCCGTTAGTTGACAGACCTGTACTTTCGCCCTGCACTACCCTCGTGCGCACGGCTTCTCAGCAACCTTTTAACCCAAGGACATTCTAGTCATTTCAGTCTCTTTCCAATCACACCAGTAAAAGAAATCATAGTTCCATTTCACCTTAATGCGTCACATTTGCAAATTTGATACACATTACATTTACCCAAGCCTCAACTTCCCAACTTCAACCAGCACGAGAATTCACTAGCAATTATGACAATCAAACCATACAAACTTGACCCATAAGCAAAATGTACGATGAACTGAAGCGGTGTACCTCGACTGTTACAAATGGTATTAGAGCCAGGCACCGAGCAGTGTGCCAGTGAAGATGCTAAGCCCCAAAGGGGATGGATTGTGAGATCTCACATCGATGAAAGAGGAGAACGAAGCATTCTTTATAAAGGTGTGGAAACCTCTCTCTAGCATACGCGTTTTAAAACCGTAAGGCTGAGGGCCATACGTAACATGTCAAAATGAACAATATCTACTAGCGGTAGGTTTGAGCTGTTACAAATGGTATAAGAGACAAACACCATTTTAAAACTATGAGGCTGCTAGACCCCTAAGAGGGTGGACTGTGAGATCACATATCGGTTGGAGAGGGGGACGAAACATTTCTTATAAAAGTGTGGAAATCTCTCCCTAATAGATGCATTTTAAAACTATGAGGCTGACAATAATATGTAACGGGTCAAAGCAGACAATATCTACTAGTGGATTTGGTTTCTAAGTCGCTTAGCAAGTCAAATTGATAACTACTTCTGCAGCATCTAACCAAAAGGGAACACTCCATGTTTTGGAACAAAAGTTCGATTCTTCCTATTGTATCACAACATATATAGTGGAATTGAGTTGACACTGCATTTTTAGAAATAGGGTAAGGTTGGTAGTTTTCTTACAAGTAATCTTTCTCTGCATTTCCAGCTTGAGATTCAGAGAAGAATGGATGATATCTTCGATAAAGAATTAAGCCTTTTGGTCCCATTCATCATAAAACTCCTTCAGGAATTCCTCCATGAACTTGTGCCTTTTCTCTGCCCTCCTCTGTCCAGCCTGAAATTCATGCCCAAACGATCTCTTAACATAACTGAGAGTTGAAATCTTTGTGATTTATGAGCAAACTTCACAAGAGGAAGAAAGATGGATGAACCAAGGAAGCAAAAAGCATAAGTAGTCACATCAGATATTCCAACAAATTACCTTTGTTTTCATCATATCCTTTATTTTCAGTAGCTTCTCGTGAAAGTGATTCACAGTAGTCTGCTCTTCTTTGTTCATGTATGCTTCTTTGGATAAACTTGTTCGAGGACGAATTGCAGGATCGTGAAGCGCTCTCTTCTTGCTTCCACCAAAAGTGAAGCATCGAGCAATCCCTGAAAGGAAAGGAAATTAAAGAGGGTGCAATTGTTTCAAGGATGAGACTATAAGCTGTATAAATTGACGTAATATGACAGCAAACTACTACCAATAGCACCAATTGCATCTAAACGATCAGCATCTTGAACCACCCCAAACTCTGGAGAATAGTCAACTTTTGAAAGGCCAGCAATCTCTTCCTTGAAGCCTGGATGCCATAACATACATGAGGTGGGAAAATTAGTATTTTATGAATAACATTTGGATAACGAAAGAAATTCAATCTAGCAAGTAAACACTAACTCAAGATGCCTAATTTTCAAACTGTGTAGGTAAGATCCCACGTCGGTTGGGGAGGAGAACAAAGCAATCTCTACGAGGGTGTGGAAAGCTCTCCCTATCAGACGCGTTTTAAAAACCTTAAGGAAAAGTTTGAAAGGGAAAGTCCAAAAAGGATAATATCTGCTAGTAGTATGTTTGGGTTGTACGCACGAACGCACACACAAAGCCCTTCAAACACCTATTGTAATAACGTTCAAAATTCAAATGCCCAATACATTAACATCCTATAAGAACTATCATAAGTTGGCCTAATTGCCGATAAGCGTCATGCAAATAACTAAGGGCTTGGAGGAAATGGATTCAAGCGATGGTAACTACCCATCTGGGATTTAATATCATACAAATTTCCTTGGTAACTAAATGTAGTAGCTTAAGTGGTTGTAGCTTTAAATGCAGAAGTATTAAAATTACATGTAAAATCAAAGAGTTCTTATAAATTGAAGTATAACAGATACCAACCCATGCCCTTTATGATCGCTAATATCTTTTGTTTCTTGTTTTCCTCAATTCCCTCTTCCTCAAGAAAATTCTCCACAACTTTTTCCTCACTTGGGTCTCTGCACAGAATAATAGTTACTAACAAGTAAGATCAAAAGAAAAACGAAGAAATAAAAGAGCTATAACTATGATGATTTAAACAAAGAAAGAGAAACAAACAAACCTCAAGTACTTGTAATCACCTGCAAGGTGGTAAACGAACAGATACTCACTAACCCGAAACGAACAAGAGATGACAGTATCAGAGGAAAAACATAAACTCTTTAAAATGAGTCTCCAGCAAGAGAAATGGATTAGAAATGCAAATACCAAACAGATTCAAATAGTTCATTTCTGCTTGATTTCCTATTGGTGCTTACAAGTGATCACACACTTTTTCTCTCCTTTCTTTTTGTCTTTTTCAGATTCTTACTAATTCAAAGACCTGATGTAGAGCCAAGATCTAAAATAGATGCCGAAATGCAAAGGAATGAATCTAGATAAGATGAACTCTAGGAATTCAAGAGTTAGCATGCTTTTCTTTTCAGGTCGGGATTCTTAGAATTAGGCTCAGGATGAAGCAAGCTGGCATCGACCTTGTTCTATCATGTTCTACTCACAATGTAGATATGGATAACAAAAGAATACCTATATCGTGGAGGAGCGCAGCAAGTTCCACCTGCCAAAATCACCAACTGAAAATCAGAAAGATTCCACGAATCATGGAGGTTAATAATCAATCGAACGTCCTCAATCACCAAAATGTTAGTTCTCCTAGAAAGTCTAGCGCTAAACGTGAAAATACACAGACTAGAGCGATTAACATCTAAGATCGAAAACCAATACGAAACAGAATCGACATGATTGTTGCGAAAATGGCAGAAAATGGAAATCGGAGCAGGAGTTTTCAAGGAACGAGCATACGATTTCCATGGAGTCAGTCTTGGAAGAGAGGCCTTCTTCTTCGGCTAGTGAGAGAGCAAGGTCTCGAACTCTCCAGACGTGAGAAGGATCGTGCGACGCGTCGTTACCGCCCATCGCCATCTCCACCAGCTCCTCCGCCTTCTTCACCGTTTCTCTTCTCGCCATTTTCTCTTCTCCGTTTCTTCGCTCCGCAGCCGCCAGCTGAAGATGGCACAGCAAGTAGAGTAAAAGGACCCACCGGTTCCGGCGGCTCTTGAATTTAATCCACCATTGCAATTAAATCATTGATATTATAAAATACAAAACAAAAAAAAAAAATTACTTTTAGTTTGTGAATCAATTACATGGATAATGTAAAACAAAAACAAAAAAAATAGGTTAGATAAAACGTGAGTTCTTCGATTCACACGATCTCATTAGTTGATTGAATACCTCAATTTGACGACAAACACGATTAAATGGATTACCAAAGTTTAAGATGACAATTTTATAGAAAGTATCACATATGTTTTTAAGATAAGTTATATTTAAATAGGTAAATCTGTTCAAAATATTTTACCACGGTTATTTTACATATTCTCTTTCTTTGTTATTTTAGGTGTTTTATTTTCTTCCAACAACTTACCGTCAACGATTTCCTCTCACCGAAAATGAAAGGATTTCCGTTGCCGATAAAAACAACAAAGTATTACATAAATTTACTAGAGGAAGAACGTTCAATGAGGTGAAGAAGAACGAAAGTCGAGCTGTTGAACTGAGTTTCTTCACGTCAATTTCGATGAGGTGCGTCGCGAGGTGAGTAGCGAAAAATGAAAGAAGAATTTGAGCGAAAGAAGTTGTTAGACTATCAGAAGTCAAGACTCTGATATGTTGTACAAGAAGCTATTAGACGTGGACGATCAAAATACGAATGAATAACATAAAGACTAAGGATGAAAATGTGACGAATAAAGAATAAGATGAAGAAACTATGTAATACTGATGACACTATGCTAGTGCACTGCTACGTGAAGTGATGCAAGGCTAACCTGATGAGGAGGAGAAATCGGGTTCGGGTTGGGCTTGGGCTTGGTCTCAATCTCAATGGGTTGGGTTGATTCGGTCATTTGCACATTTAACTTGTACCCAATTCGAACGGGATCGAATCCTAAAAAAAAAATTGACCAAAGTAATACCCGTCATTTTTTTCGTAACATAAGTGACCTAACTTTTTCTAATTATTAAATAAAAGTACTGAAAAAAAATAATTAAATAAGATGTTGTTTTCTTATTTATTTAAAAAATAAAAATAAGTATACTTTATTGTTTAAAATAATATAAATTTTCTATTCGATAAATCGAGTGCCACTAATTATTTCTAGAATATTTCCATATGGTATATTTTTTTCATCCTTTATTTTATTTTATAAATACATAACACAGATTTGCTATTAATTAATTATATTATTATGTAAAATTAATATTTAAATATACCCCAACATAATATTTGAATTGTCATCAATTTCAATAAAAACTTAATTTTTTTTCTATTTTAATTTTATTTTTCGGCCCCAAAATATTTATTATAAAAATGTAGAAACCTCTGACGACCCAAAACTAACAATAACAGTTAATGGTGGACTTAGACGGTTGTAAATGGTATCAGAGTCAGACATCAGATGGCGTGCTAATGGGAACATTAGGCCTCAATGGATGAATTGTGAGATCCCACATCGGTTGGGGAGGGAAACGAAATATTCTTTATAAGGGTATAAGAGTGTAGAAACATCTTAAACGTATTTTAAAAATCTGAGATTTGACAATTATACGTAACTGGCCAATATAAATAATATTTATTAGCGGTAGACTTAAATTGTTAGCAATATATAATTATTTTATTATAAAATAATAAATAATAAATACCGTGTGGACAGCACACAATCATATAGTAATAAGAAATAAAATATATTGAGTGTATACATTTAATCAAATCTAACCAATGTAGTAGTTAGTTAATCAATACCATGTACCAAGAAAACTTTATTGAGCTCATGTCATTTTATTTTACATAATTAAATTATTAATATTATTTTTTGTATTTATACTTTTGATTTTATTTTTATACTTTTAACCTGTCAAGTTGGTATGTCAGCTAATAAATGTTAATTAAAAAGTTGTTCGTTACCTTAAAAACATGTTAATTCACTATTATAATTATTATCGTAATATTCGGACAAAGATTTGGATTGACATAATAGATTATCATTAAATTGAGTGTCTAGTTAGGTCAAAAACCGTGTTTATTGAATTAAATTTTGGTTCGTTATGTTCGAGTTAGCTCAAGAATTTATACAACACGAGGACTTTTCAAGAGATCACTCACTCAATTTTGCTCTTGTCTAAATACGTTTAAGTACAAAGTTTAATACATCAGTATTAATATGGTTGGACCGGATGAACTGAGATAGATTACTTGTAGCAAAAGAAAAGATAATAAAAAAATAGGATAAAGTTGTGAAAAAGAGGATATAGGACACTAAATCAAAGGGGGGTTAACTACTCCAATGAGCTTGGAAATGTGTCATTTGTGTGAGATGTCAATCTTCCAATGTTTTTTTAATGAAAACTTAGGCCATAGGGGTTAGGTGGTACCAAATAAATGTGACATTAGAGTGGATAAGCCTTAGATTTTAGCTTATTAAAGAAAAATGCTTATATTTTAGTTGTTGCCATTTCTCCAAATTACCAAAGTTTTTTTTTTTAATTCGTACCAAACAAAATTAAAAATTTATTATTTTATTCGAATTTTATGTATATACCTCAATTTTTATTTTAATATGTCACGAAACTATTAGACATAAAATTAAAAATTTCGAAAACTATCGAATAATTTTAAGTTTATAAGCGTTTCGTATTATTAAAATTATTATTGGAGTCTTTCCAGTCGTAAATTTCCAAGTCATTTCTCATGACCAATCTTCCTTTATTCAAAGTCGAACAAATTAAAACCATTCCCACCTCTTTTTATTTTCATTTTTTTTTTTTTTTTTTTTTNCAATTTACCTTAAAATTTGGAAATAAAATCTACAATTTACCTAAAAAATTACTAATACCAATTATTTATCAAAATATAAAAAAAATCAATTTATTTTATATTTTATTCAAATTACCATACTAACCTCTTCCTTTAAAAGAAGATCTCAGTTCAAAACCCCGTTCTTCTAAATGCCGATCTCCGTTTCCTCTGCTTTATTTTTGCTCTCCCATGGCGGAAGCTTCTGAAAAAATGTCTCCGTCCAAACGCCCACTCCATTTTCTCCTCCGCTGCTTCGGATCTTCCCCCAAAGTTCAGACCAAGAAGAATCCGACGACCGGCCGACGGGATAGCCGGATTCCGTCGCCTCGGTTCCGATTTAAGAAGTCCTCTGCAACTGTGCCAATCGACGTTGCCGTGCCGGAGATCACCGTGCCATGTGACGATAAAGCCTCTTTTTCGCCGGAGTTTAAGAAACCGCCTCCGTCGCCGCTGATTAAATCCAGAGCTCCGACGGTCCGAACCAAGATCGTCGAGTTGATAAAGCCGAGTCAAACTTGGAAGAAAACAGAGTCAACCCGGTCTGATTCTCTTACGCCGGCGAAAAGAACCGCCGCGTTATTGCATTCTATCTCTCTTCCCTCCCGGAGACTAAACCGCCAAAAAGATTTGAAAAAAACAGTATCTCATCTCTCCGCCGTCAAAAATCCCACGCCGACGTCATCCGAGCGGAGGAAACCAGCGGATAAGCCTCCGATGAATTCCCCGGCGAAGATACTCGATCTGATTATCGTGATTGTTGCAGTGGCGATTGTGGTGCTGTGGGGACAACTCTGCGCCATACTCTGCACGACGGCGCTGTTCTATTTCTGCCGCCGATTGAGGTCAGAAACCGAATCAGAGGGCGGCGGCAAGATGCGAGTCTTGAATCGAAAAGGAGGTGGTTTCGGGAAGGTTTCTGGAGAGGTTTGTGCTAGGTTACGGGGAACCGCCATGTGAGGGAGCTTGAAGAATATTTTAATGGCGGAGATGTGACAGGTTGTTACGCTAATTTTTGTAAATTATTGGCGAGGGTAAGAGTTCGAGCACTGTAAAACTAATAATTCGACTAATATATAGAAATATAAATAATATCGAAAAATAAAATAAACCAATCAGCTATTTTCATGATTTATGTATATATTTGTATATATATATCGTTTAATTATCATTTTCAACGACCTCAAAACTCATGAAATCTAGATGTGACGTTTGTGTTCGGGATGTCATGCTTTAGAAATGGACGTCAGTCAAACGGGTAGCTCGTTTAAGTTCGCAAGTTGTTGAAATATCGATAAAACGACCTAATGAAAATAAGTTCAACATGCTTGACCGTCCCGATCCAATGCCTAAAGTAAAAACAATTAGCAATAAGCACACGGTTGTTAGTGCATGCTTTGCGAGGAACTGTTCATAACACTTAAGATTTTTCCGTGCATTGAAGTAAACAATATGCTAAAGTTAGACGCTATATAACTTGTTAGCCGTAAGCTATAGTTAAGACATTATACTGTCGACCTATTTGAACCTTCATTTCTACATGTTCTATTGAACTTGGATTTTTTTTTTCTTTTCATACATTTTTTATTTTATTTTAACTGTTGTTGATATTTTATTATTATTATTATTATTTTGTTTTCTTATGGTAATTTACATTAAAAAAAAGTAAATAATATGCGATAAAGCAATAACAATGATTACAGTTTATTTTAGTTTTTAAAAATTGAACTTATTTTCTATAAAAATATGAAAATCGTGGTAAAAAATGGTGCAAAAATAAACCAATTTTAAAAATAGAATAATCATACCATAAATTATATATATATAGCTTATTATAAAATTATTTTTATTTATGTGTCGTTGTCAACTATTTTTAATTGCATATTTGACTAGATATTACTATATTTATTTATTTTTTCATACTAAAAAATGCAATAATTAGCGTATAGATCCATCCTTCTATTTCTGCCGGCTTTATCATTATTGTGCATGACTATTTATTTAAATTATAATATATATTTTTGTACTTAAGTTAATAATAATAATTCAGAAGTTAATTTTAACTTCAAATTTGTAATTTTATTGAGTTAAACATATATTTAAATAATAGTGTTACAATTAATATTTTTAAATTTTTTTATATTTAACGTGTAGATATTATTTTTAAGGATGCTTTTAAGTCAATTCGAGCATAGCTCAATAGATAAGACATAAATTATTATTAAAAAATATAAAAATACTTTAAAATGGATAATTGTTCCGCGTATGTTTTAAGGAAATTTATTTTATTTTATTTTTGAAAAAATAGAATCACATTTGAATTAAAAATAAAACAAATAAAAATTTATCAACTTAGTTTTATAACTATTTGATTTTTTAATTTTTGTTTTTTTATAAATTTATTGTTGGGCCGTGAATGAATCTACTTGGGCCCAAATCCACAAACTCAAACGTCGACTCATTCGCTCTCTTCTCCAATTCAACAGATATATAACTCTCGTTTCGCCTCCATTTCCTACTCTCCCATCTGTTAGGGTTTTTTTTCGGGCCGGTCTCGTAGACGTTCAGCAGCCATGGTACATTTCTTACCCTTCGTCTCTCAATCCGATTTTGTTAGCTACTCATTTATTTTGTTGAATCTCTCTCGTTGGTTGTTTCTTCTTCGAGATTTTGATGTGCATTTACTTCCACTCTTGATTCCCTCTGTGTTTTTCTCTGCTCTATCTGTTTGTTCTCTTGTTTGACCTTGTTGTGCATGATGCTAAAGATTTATGTGATGGAAAAAGTAAACTGCTGAAGCGATTGGTATCGTTTTGAAAGTTCAGTGTTCTGTGGAGTTTTAGTGGCGGGCACAAATGATGGATTGTTATGGTCTTCGTTTTCTTTTGCGTGCATTTTTTTTTAAATTGTTCGTATTGTCGATCTGAATTTGTGCTTAATAGGCGACTGGTTCATCTTTTGTAGTCGAGTGATAGTGTTAACAAATTATGTGACGTGTTACTGAGCTTCTGAAGGTGCGAGAATTGACGGAGATTGGATTGTTTCATCATGCATTTTTTTTAAGAAGGATTTTCCTCGAGTTAAACATTGCACATTGAATATATTAATGATTCTGGATCCTTGATTATGAGTTCATGGAATATTCCATAGAAAAAGGATGTTAGATCAGTGAGTGCAAATGCAGTAGTGTAGGATCATATTGGTTCGTAATATTTGTTGTCTTAATGATGTCTTTAGCTAGTAGTGTCATAGTTTAGAATTTGAACGTGGATACTGTATCGGGAAACAGGTGAACGTTCCCAAGACAAAGAAAACTTATTGCAAAAGCAAGGAGTGCAAGAAGCACACCTTGCACAAGGTTACACAATATAAGAAGGGAAAGGATAGTCTTGCTGCACAGGGAAAGCGTCGGTACGATCGCAAGCAATCAGGATATGGAGGTCAGACCAAGCCCGTGTTTCACAAGAAGGTCAGTTAGTTTTTCTCTCATCCAGTCAATTCTTACTTTCTTCTTTTCCACGAGGCAAGGAAATCAAAATTGAAATGAAACATGTGTATCTCACAGGCTAAAACTACCAAGAAGATTGTGTTGAGGCTGCAATGTCAGGGTTGCAAACACGTATCCCAGCACGCTATCAAGGTTAGAATTCCAAGTATTTCATCATTTTCTGTTTATGGGCTTTCACTATTCAGTATCTTGTTAATTTAGTGCACTTGTCCGAACAATCTTTCAAGCATATAGTGGTTTTCAAACTGCACACTTAAGGTAGTTGTCTCTGGGGTCCCATAGAGCTACATTATTTTACCCCCTTAAAATAAATGCCACTTGACTGCTATACCTGTGAAGGCATCTGATGCTCGGCTCTGAATGCCCCTGGAACACAACATTTGCATTTGGGGTGAAATATTTGGTTGGGACTCTGATTTCAATTGCAAAATGTTTTCTAAGTACTCATCGCGATGGATTGTTAGCTGTTTTAGAAAGGTCCAAATGTGGAAAATAAACTTTCATCAGTTAGCTGAGTACTTTGTCGTTTCCTTATTTCATTTCTAACTAAATAACTTAATTGGCAAATGCAGAGATGCAAGCACTTCGAAATCGGTGGAGACAAGAAGGGGAAGGGAACATCTCTTTTCTAGATCCGTTGTCTGCTCTTAGCTTTTGTGATTTCTTTTTTACAAAATCAATTGTTATCGGAGATGTTACAGCATTACTCTGTTTGGTTCACCAATTAGTTCTAAATGTCGTAACAATACTATTTAGCTTAAGCCATCTTATCTCAATGATCAAATTTCCAATTTTTTTTTGCTTTTCGTTTAGTTCTAGATTTCGTTTAGTTGTTTTTCAAAGAAACTTGTGTTTGAAGTGCTTTCATAGCATAACCATTTGATTATTGAGAATAATTATTGTTAGCTTACATTTAGTTCAGGCAATGATATTCATCCATTGACTTGACAGTGCTTGAAACTCACATAAGAGCCAATGTAGCCAATTGTAATTTTGAACTCGCATCTTCACGCCTATCCTAAAAGGCTCTACCAATCTCTTCGATCAACAAACGCAACGAACAACTTGAAAAGAAAAGCCACCCTGTATCTAATACATATTTGGGTCCACTGATATCAAGGCTAAACCATTGGGCAACCGTATTAATGTGATGTCCTACTTTGGTTGGGAAGGAGAACAAATTCCATTAATTCCCTTGGGCAACAGCATTAATGTGATGTCCTACATTGGTTGGAGAACAAATCATACATTGGTTGGGGGAGGAGAACAAATCACCATTTAGGATTTAGGAGAACAAATCACCATTGACAAGGGTGTGGAAACCTTTCACTGATGTAATGTCCACAATTTATAAGGGTGTGGAAGGGAGAACAAACCACTATTTATAAGAGTAAGAGTGTGGAAACCTTCCCTAGCAGACACGTTTTAAAGCCTTGAGGGGAAGCCCGAGAGGGAAAGCCCAAAGAGGACAATATCTGCTAGCGGTGGGCTTGGGTTGTTACAATTAAAGAGTGAAACGAGCTGCAAAATGATTAACACTGCTGAAGAAACACAAAATTAACTCCGATACGTTACATTGAAAGGAAGAACAGAACAATCCAGTTCAAAATCCAAAATATCCATGTTTTGCACTATAACAGTCTTTCTCAGTAGTATTTGCAATATACACATAAATGACCATATCGATACACAAATAAATCTTAAAGTCGTCCATTCAGTGAGTCTACTATACAAAATTGTGCCACAATGGTGTAAGAATCTTATCAAAGCCCTCCAGTGTTCCCGTATCATATAATGGATGCTATTCATTTAACTACGAAAAGTTAAACTGTGATACACCTTCCGCATGATATTGTGTAGAATTGAACTAGAAGAAGCAAACATAATATGGATAAAGTAAAGACATTTGTTGTCATACGAGCAAAATTTGAAATTCTATTAAATTTCAAGCTTTTCTCTTTGAAATGCTAATAACAATACTGATCCAAACAGCTAAATCACATTTAGCGAAGAAAAAAACAATCAATTCCATCACATCTAGGTAGATATGATCAGCTTTTAGAGAATTCTAACAAAAGTCAGTATGGAACTTTGAAATGCCACGCTTTCGCGTCAAAATCCTACCTCGCATTCTTAATTTGAACCTTTATCCTGGCCTTGAGTACCAACTGCATCAGTCACCAGAGCTATTGGCCTTTGATCCATTACCTCGTCAATAATGCCAAACTCTTTGGCCTCTCCTGGGGTCATGAAATAATCCCTATCCATATACTCTTTGATAGTATCTACTGGTTGTGACGTATGCTTGGAGTACAGCTCGTTAAGTGCATCCCAAACCCGAACAATCTGTTTCGTGTGAATCGTTATGTCCTTTGCTTGCCCACTGTATCCACCAGAAGGCTGGTGAATCATGATAGTTGCATTAGGAAGCGATCGTCTCTCACCCTTGGCACCAGCAGCTAGAAGAAGAGAAGCCATTGAAGCAGCCTGACCCAAACAGATGGTATTGATGGGCGACCTTATATACTGCATAGTATCATATATAGCTAGCCCTGTAAATACATCACAAATATTCTATCAAATTCAGCAACCTCGAATCTTCCAAGCAGGAAAGGTTGGCCCTTGGAACGAAGTTCATGATTATAATCTTTGAACACAAATGAAATTTGAAGTCTACCGAGGTAACAGACAGTGAAAATTAACATTATGAGGGGAAGGGAAGTAGACTTCCAATGAGAGATTAGCCAAGTTTCATAATCAGTGAACTGAAATAGTTTGAAATCCTTTCGTTTTCTTGTCAACAAACCTCAAATTGGGAGAAAATAATACGAATTAAAAGTACTATATGTGCATGTGTAACTAGAACAAGACCAAAAATCCAAAACTCAAAAGATTAAACCTATAGAATACCGTATATTTAATGATAATCTCCCACTTTATATTATGTTAAATCACCCATTTACCCAATTTAATTATTTGTTCATACTCTAAACGAGATTCTCAGAGTCAGAAATGAGGAGTTAAAAAACTGGTACAAGTCATGATAATGCACAGAACAATGAAAATCTTGAATTAGTAAGTGTAGCTTTCTATCATACCGGCAGTGACGGCGCCGCCGGGGGAATTGAGGTACATGTTGATGGGCTTCGAGGGGTTCTCCGACTCGAGAAAAAGGAGCTGAGCAACGACGACATGAGCAGTATCATCTGAAATAGGGCCATTGATGCAAATTATACGCTCCTTAAGAAGACGAGAGAAGATATCGTATGCTCTTTCTCCCCTGGATGTGTGTTCTATCACCATCGGAATCAAGCTGTAAGCGCGACGAAAATCCCTCGCCGCCGTTCTTCCGTTCGCCAACGCCGTGGATTTAGCTAGCAGCATTGAGGAAGTCGAAGCTAAGCTCCTCCAAATCATGGCCAATTGACTCGATCGTTGAGATCGTAATCGAGGGTTTATCAGCTTCTAAGTTCAGCCTCCAGATTTGAGAGCTTCGTCTCCCTTCTCTTCCCCTCTCGCTCCCTCAGTGAAATTTGGTTCCTTTGTTCTCTCTGAATTTGTGGGCCGGACATTGCCTAATGAGCCCATTGGGCTTTTCAGTTTCTTATTGGGCTTTGCCTATTCCATAAACAAAAATTTAATTTTGGTGTTTAAATCATTTTAATAGGGTTTATGAAAATAAAAATTGCGGATTAATTGCAATTTTAGTTTTTTTTTAATATTTGAATCTAACAAAAGATGAATTTTTAATTTTTTTCTAATTTATTTTTAAAGCTATTTAATAATTATTTCATTTTTAAAATAATAGGTTTTGTAGTTTTCTAATGAAACTATCAATTTTAGTCTAATTTAAATAAATAAAATTAATTTTTTTAGTTAAAAAAGCATAATTAAGAAACTAATTTTTAGATATTCATTCGAGTAATTATTTATTTTAATTATTAAACATTAATGCATTTTTTGATAAATTAGCATATATTTTTCCTATTTAAAATTTATTATTACTAACATTTTTATTACTGAAATGACTAAAATTTAAACTTTTAATTTTTTTTTTTAATTTTTTATTTACGGAGAATACATATTTTAATCCATTTATTTTAATAAAATATATATATATATATTAATTTTGATAGTTAAATCTAAAAAAGAAAAAAGAAATTAGAATCATTATTGAATTGACTTCAGACGAGTATAATAATTGTTATTTTTCAAAGTATTAAAAAGCGGGTCGGGTCAATGCACCGTATAGTGGAATACGGGCGGAGCCATGAGAGAGCAACCCTATGAGCTACATTGATCTTTTCTGGCTCTCTTCTTGTCTCTCGCTTTCCCTCTCCGTCTCTCCTAAATCTCTCCCAAACTCCCAAAGACAAATACTCTCTCTCTCTCTCTCTCTCTCTCTCTCTACTGCACTTCTTCTTCTGAAATCATCTCCATTTCCGGCACCGGCTACACCTCTCCGACCACCAATCACAAATTCCCATCCCCAAATTCTTCAACCAATCTTCCTCCCAATCATCTCCACTCCACCGCCTCCCAATACATCATCCCCCATTTCCGGCCACACTCCCCAATTTCCGCCGCTAAAACCCCCTCTCTCCCTTGATGCTTTAGTCCCACCACCGCCGGGGCTATCAACCGCCGGCGAGGGTTCTATCGTCTCCGCGTTTTCTTCCAGGGGAATACTTATCGGCCTGTGTTGATTTTTAAATTTCGTGTTTGGGTTGGGTTTTGCCCGGAGGTCGGCGTTTTTTGATTTTTTGGTTTTAGTTCTTTCTTTTTTGTTCGTTGTTGGTCATTCATACGACCATGGCTCCGGGTCGGAGACGCGGAGCAAGTAAAGCCAAGGCCAATAGAGAGCTCAGTTTGGGAGATCTTGTCCTCGCTAAGGTCAAGGGTTTTCCTCCATGGCCAGCCAAGGTACAATCTTTGCCCTTTTTTCTTTTCTTGTTTTAATATGTTGTTGCGATTTTGTTTATGTGCTGTATTGCAATTTGGCCAATGTGTTTCGCCGGAAGTAATAGTTTAATGAGTGTGAGGTGCTACTGTGATGAAAATTGTTTCTAGTTCCCGTTTGTTTCATCTTACTTCTCTTCATCTTTCAGCGTATTGAGATTTTTTTTCTTTCAATGGTGTGCTGTTTTGTGTTTTTGTATTTTCTTATGCAGTGTTTTGATTCATAAGAACTTTACGAGCTTGATGTTCTTGTGTTATTCTCTCTAATTCTTCGACTTACATCCATGATCTATTCCTCAAGATTGTATTTTTCGTGTTAAATCTCATGTGAAAATATATATTGCACGAACTAGGATCAGAGCATAATCACGCGTTCTCTCTCTGGGGCTAATAAATCTGCTTTCATCAGGAGGAAAGAAAGTAAAATAGAGGGAGAAGAAAAATACGAACCATAACCAAGCGAAGGAACCACCAAAAAGTAAATTACAATAAAGGGCTCTAGTTGCTTACGATAAAAAGTGGAAGATTACTAGAAGGTTTATTCACTTAGGCCTAATGAAAAGCGGTAATATCCTATGTTGTCATTATTTTATTGAAAGATCAAAGAGCGTTTTTGAGATAGTGAGCTAAATGTTACCCATTTTTATAAAAAGAGAAGCTAACTGTGTGGCTAGGGTTTGGAGTATCTATTCATTTGATCCAGGATCTACTTAGCCATTTGGAGTTATAAGATATGATGGTGTTATGTTTACAGATTAGCAGGCCGGAAGATTGGGAGAGATCTCCTGACCCGAAGAAATGTTTTGTCCATTTCTTTGGAACACTAGAAATGTAAGTATCCTTGTCTTAGGTTATTGTTTGAATTTGAGTTTGCATATGTATATGCTTCTTCCCATCTTATGCATATGGCCTTTGCTCATTAGCCTGGAAAGGTGTTTGAGAATGGATATATAATGCTCATTGTAATTATCATAGATAATGACTTCATGCATGCATTATTTGGCATAGGGTTGCATGTATTTATTCATTCTCTTCTATGTGTTCTTAATTGCAAAAGTTGCAACTCTGTAAAATTTTTCAGGAATTTAATTGCTGCACTCGAACCAATAAGTTTTAACTACTGGTTACTGACACTACCTTTTTGTGCGTGCATAAGTTGTATTGAGTTTGTTGTCATACACTCTTTTCTAACCGTACAAAGGTTTAAAATACTCTCCATTGCATCCATTGTTGTCATATACTTGTTGTTCTTGCTTTTAATATCTTTTCTTCATCCATTGCGGCCAGTCATTTTATCCTCTCCTGTATTCATATGCTATGAACACTCATGTACCTTTTGCGCTTTTTAATATCTTTATTCATGCATTGAAATTCACAGAGCTTTTGTAGCCCCTGCTGATATTCAGGCCTTCACCATCGTGGAAAAGAATAAACTATCAGCACGTTGCCAAGGTAAAACAACTCAGTTTTCTCAAGCTGTGAGGGAAATATGTGCAGCTTTTGATGACAAACATAATGAGACTTCTAGTGGTATGAGAGTTGGTATGGATAGTTCGGAAACTGAAGGTGGTGCTCCCTGCACTGATGGGGTTGTGGATAATGAGTTAGATGTTGACTTGAAGGATGAAGTGGGGACTGCAGAATCAAATGATGAAGCTGTAAATGAAGGCATAGGTGACTATAGCTCTAGATTTGAGCGTTGTTCACAAAAGCAAGGTGAAACCAATGTTCAAGACAGTAAGCCTTCTGTTGAATGCCGGCAGCCTGATGATTCATCTTCAGAACTTTCTTCTGAGCAGAAAGATAGTATATTAGACGTTTCACCAAAGAATGAAGCTGCAATATCTGAACAAGATAAAGATATTACTCAAGCAGAAAAGCTTTCCAAGCCCAAGAAGACATCTACAACCAACGGTCAAAATGTAAAAAAGGAAGGTGCTAGTTCAAAGAAGAAACAAGAGGTTGCTTCTAAACACCACAAAAGCAAAGTCTCTGCTGTTACAGCATCTAAGAACGGAATACCTGATAATTGTTTCAATCTTCCAGAGTCTGTTGTGGACTCAAAGGGTGGAAGGAAAGGAAAATCCACTTCTAGTGGTGGTATGAGGGAACATGGCTCTAGAGCCCTTAAACCAAATTCTGAGTCTGGTCATGGTAAAAAGACTAAAGACGTGCCAAAGGATAAAAAACATTTTAAGGATAAAGATCATGTGGTGGACACCAACTGTAGTTCTAAGGAACAGGGACAGGGCAAAGGCAAAGCTAGTGCTGGGAAGATGCCACAGATTGGAAAAGTAAAATCTGAATTAGGATCAAGTGAAAATTTGCGTCCTGCCAAAAAGTTGAAGCGAGGAGACATAGGGGAGGGTAAGGCATCACTACCAAGCAACAGCCTAAAGGTTGCCTCTTCTCCAAAACCTATTGTGGCTGATGAAAAAGTGGTTAAAAAGTATGAGTTGAAAAAGTCTCTGCCCACGACGAAATCAGAAAACCATATAAAATCTAGTCACCATTCAGATTCTGTTAATTCCGCAGCTGGTGATGAAGCTGTGTTACCTCTGACAAAGAGACATCGACGAGCTCTTGAAGCTATGTCTGATTCTTCACCTGCAATTCATGATTTTAAAAATGAAAAGAGTCCCTTTTCACAAAGGTATGATGCTTCATGTTCTAGTAGTGATAAACTGCTGGCAAACCATTCACATAAAAAAAGAAGAGCAGTTCGCATTTTTGATGATGATGATGAGAATCCTAAAACTCCTGTTCATGGATCTTCACGGAATATTGACGCAACTTCAAATCGTCCAGATGCTAGTAAGAATAACGATGATGTGCGTAATCAAAGTCCTATTACTTCTCCCTTGCCTGTTAATGGAACTAGTGGATCAGATCATGGCCATTTTAAGGAATCAAGTAACCAGTTGCAGAGCTTGTCCTCATCGCCTAAAAAACCTCAAACTGATGAATTGCAGCAAGAAAAACCAGTGCCTGTTAATGCCCCTGAAAGTCCTTCAGAATCAGGATCTGAGCAGCTGTCACCTAAGATGGCAAAACCAAGTTTGATTTCTCCAAAAAAATCTCCTGCGTTAGTTAATAGCACTGCAGCTTTGGAACAAACGAAGACTGTGAAACCCCCAATCAAATCCTTCAATACCGGTGTCCAGAAACAATCACAGGGGGGTTCTGCAAAGTCTGTGGTTTTGACTTCAAACATAAATTCCAGCTCTTCTCATAAGCCATCTATCCTCCAAAAAAGTAGGTCACATTCCTCTGGAGAGAAGTCTAAAACTACTCCAAAATCTCGAGCCAATGACTCTACAATCATGGTGGGAAGTTCAATGGATCATGATGATCTTCATGGTGAAAGGTATCAATATTTGTGATTTATTTTTGTTGTTAGATTATCTTCTTTCTTTTTTTTGTTTAAATAAAGTCGAAGTTTCAACTTCTGAGTGGTGTCTAAATTAACTCAATTATTTTCTTAATTTGTCTTTTTTTTTTTTTAAAATAAATAGAAGCTTAGTAAACGAATTCAAGGTCGCCGAGTCTGCCATGTCCATGAAGCATCTAATTGCAGCTGCTCAAGCTAAAAGGAGGGAAGCTCATTCTCATAATGTCCTTGGGTTCTTTAATTCTGGTATTTTATCCTCTGATGTCCGTGGCAGTCCTAGTCCTTCTCCAGCCCAGCTGCATTTATCTAGTACCACCCATTTGATGCTGGCAGACTTGAAGGGACCATTTCACCCGAAGGACGTGGCTTCTCCATCAACTCAAGGGCATCAATTGGCATCGCAAAATCACACTGATGTTGAAGAATTAGAGGAGAAAAGAGTCAGCTCAGTACACAGATCCGTTGGAGATTCATTGAGTGGTGGCACTGAAGCGGCTGTTGCACGAGATGCTTTTGAAGGAATGATAGAGACTTTATCTAGAACTAAAGAAAGTATAGGACGTGCAACTCGGTTGGCTATTGATTGTGCCAGATATGGCATTGCAAATGAGGTAGGTTCTGATTCTGATGCTTGCTAGCCTGGTTTGACTATCCTGGATTAAAAATGCTGTGGTTAGGATGCTGTTAATATTTCAATTTTTTTTTCATTATTTTTATTCTTTAAAGAAAAGTTATTGATGGGTCCATATGTAGAAGAAAAATGTTTTTTTTTTTAAAATGACTTTTAATCATTTCTTGTGTCGTTACATTTGCCTTTGATTTTTTTGTATAAAAATATACAATGTGAAATCTCCTTCTTTTCCTCTTTTGTCGACATATATTCTATGTTGTTGATCTAAAAAATCCTGGAGGTATATATTAATCAAACTTGCTTGCTTCCACCCACCCTGGTCCTGGAAAGAGGAATGAGGTAAGCACTCTAGATTTGTAGTGGTCCCATGAATGGCTGAAATCTGGTGTGTGATTCTGTTTTCAGTTTTTTTCCCCCTTCTTTTTGAGTCTGTTGGATGATGCAAAAAGTTATGTCTGCATCTACCATGTATTAATCTGGTGGTTCTGGTCCTATGGATGATCAAAATTTATATATATGTATATACATTTTCTGTGATAGTCATGGGTATATCATTTGATCCAGTATCTGTGCTTAAACCTCTATTACATAGCATCTATCAGAATGACTGTTCTGTGAACTGAAAATGAAATCTGATTGTTGCGTTGGATTTGGATTTTGAAATGACTTTGTCTATATAGGATATTATTTGCAAATAAATGCCTATTGCAACAGTCTCTGGTTGAGTTTTTAGTGTTCAACTGCTGTTCTATCTGCAGGTTGTGGAACTTCTAATCCGGAAGTTGGAGACTGAACCTAGTTTTCATCGGAAAGTGGATCTCTTCTTTCTTGTGGATTCTATAACACAATGCTCACATACTCAGAGAGGTAGATGCACTTAAGATAGGTCTATTAGGATTAAATTTATTGGCTATTCTAAACATATCACCTCTATGTTTATGATAAGAGGCTCTCCATTTCCCTTCTCACCGTGTATCTTTCTTCTTCTTTTTTAAATCTTTATAAAAGTAAATTTTATTGATGAATGGAGTATTCAGAAGCAACATCCACTGAATTACCGAGAAATTCTTTCTTCTCATGTTGATATTAGGTATTGCTGGAGCTTCCTACATTCCTATTGTTCAAGCAGCGTTGCCACGTCTTCTTGGGGCTGCAGCACCACCAGGCTCTGGAGCTCGTGAAAATCGTCGTCAGTGTCACAAGGTATTTTACTTTTGGTCTTTAGAGGCTTATGGTTATGCTGAAAAAGTTTTGAATATATTTCCTGAGGAACTCTCTCCAGGTTCTGCGTCTCTGGCTTGAGAGGAAAATTTTACCCGAATCTATTCTTCGACGTTACATGGATGAAATAGGAGTGTCAAATGATGACTCATCTATTGGTTTCACACTCAGACGTCCATCCCGTGCAGAGCGAGCCATAGATGATCCAATCAGAGAAATGGAAGGCATGCTTGTTGATGAGTATGGAAGGTTTGTATTTCACTTCACTCTCAGCTTTCCACCTTATATTATTATTTTTTTTTTGTATGTTATACGATATTTTCATACTTATTTTCATTCTTACCCAGAACTATGTTCCTGAACATCAAATTTTTATGTTGTATTGGGTGTGAAATTTGGTATTAGTTAAACCTATACAAAAGCTAATAGTATGTACTCTGAGTGGTTTCTTAGCTTGTACCTCTTGAATAATTATGCAGCACGTTGAGGAGCTTTTTGTCTTCAATGAATGTTTGCTCAGTACGGTTTTCGTTACCTTATTGTTATTTTTTTTAGAATAAGAAACTATTTCATTGAGCATTTAAAATATGCAAAAGAAGAGGGAGGAAAGACTCCACCCAAGCTAAGGAAGTTAAAAAGATACCTTCCATTAGCACAAAGAGAACATGAACCAAGTTGCACAAAAATTTGGGTAGTTTGCCCCATCATAAATCAATGAACTCAATATCGATTTACTACTTCCATATCCAATTGAGAGATTAGATTAGGGCTTCCCTCTCTTGTGTAATTTCATAAGGGAACTAATTGCTCCCATTGAACTGGAAACATCTCTATTCTCCCCAAAAACTTTGATGTTGTTCTCCAGCATAAAAATCCAAAGAACAGCTTTAACGAAGTGATAAAACACATAGATAGAGATTAAATGATTGGATAGCCAGGTATTTATTTGATCGACATCTCGATGTTTCCTTTTCTTAAGAAACCTAAAGGTTTCAGTGATAAAAAAAAAATGTTTCTTGATAGGATGTAAAAGCGACCCTTTTGGCAACATCATCGTGTCATTGCTACTTGTGTATTCTGTAATTGTTTGGACAGACTGGGCCTGCATGCATATGTTCCTACTTATGTTGGTTCATATGACTGGAGAGTTTCTCTGATTTCTTTCGCGTAATTCTACTTTCTTAAGTTTATGCTATATTTTCAATGGGATTGATTTTCGATGGTACCATTTCTATCTTGAGTGGATTTTGTTGAATTGGGAATCAGATGAATTTCTTCTGGAAAGTCTTTTGGTAATCTTCCTTGGCCCTTTGGTGCAGGGTGGAAATAAATTTTGGCTTCCTTATTTACAAGCTTTGTATGCTGATATTTGTTTCTTGTAAAAGCAAAAATAAAATTGAATGAAAATATGTTCCTGTGTTATTCCATGTTTTTCTCTGTTTGTCAATCGTTTTGTGATTCTCTTTCTGTAATTGTATCAGCAATGCAACATTTCAACTGCCTGGGTTTTTATCTTCACATGTATTTGAGGACGAAGATGAGGATGACCTTCCTACCACCCCATGTAAAGAATCCAATGATGCACCATTGATGGAAGCAACAAATGGTGTTGGAGATGCAGAAGCGTGTGCGGTTACCCCAATTGACAGGCGACATTGCATCTTAGAGGATGTGGACGGGGAACTTGAGATGGAAGATGTTTCTGGGCATCCAAAGGATGAGAAGTCATTGATTGGAGACATTTCTTTTGTAATAGATGCTCAACATCGGTCTTCAGATAGGGCAACAGAACTTGCTTCAAATACTCCTACAGAGTTTCCCCCTCTGCCAGAAGGTTCTCCTCCTTTGCCTCTTGATTCTCCACCTCCACCCCCACCCTTACCTTCTTCACCACCCCCACCTCCACCTCCATCCTCTCCATCCCCACCACCACTACCACCACCGCCACTTCCGTCATTACCACCACCTCCTCCTCTACCATCTGCATGCCCTCCGCCACCTCCACCACCATTAATTTCCCAACCACCAGTACCCAGTCAGCCTCCATTGTTGAACCAGCAGATATTACCGCTTCAATCTTCCCAGCAGCCTTCAGCACAGCTTCCGTATCAAGCTCCTATTCCCCATGAATACTGCAGCATAGCTAGTGTAAGGATGCAATATTTAGTTTGAAAAAGTATTTTATGGGTATAGTTGTACTTAGTTTGTGTGCCCCTTCTACAGGGAAATCAGCATGTGCAAATGGCTGGAAATGCTTCTCATGGGAGTCACGTGGATGCTTCTGCTAAAGGTGAAACGTACGGCCAGCAGCCACCTTCTGGATTTAATTCTTCGAGGCAATCAGAGTATGGACATAATGATATATATCTGAATACGCAAGTTTCTCAACCAAACCAGCAATATCAGCAAGGGAACCCCAACTTTATTCAAAGGCAGATGCATTCTGGCCCACCTCAAAACCCACCCAGTCATTTCTCTTATGGTAAGCCTCCGGTTCAGCAGCATCCTCCTCATCCATACCATCATTCATATTCTTCGCCATCCGTTATGGATAGCCGGAGGCCTTTCTTGGGTGATGAACAATGGAGAAGGCCTTCAAATGAATTCAAAACAGAAAATCGTCAAGGTGTATGGATGAACGGGGGGAGAAATCCATCACATCCAGGACCACCATTCAGCCAGGAAGGTATTAAAATGTAAATATTTCATTGTATATTTTGGTATCATGATCTTGTGGCTTTATATCTTGTTTGGATATGCATTGATGATGGGGAAAGGTTAGGAAAAAGAGTATGTTTGGCTGGCTATTGACAACTGTTCTTTTTACTACTTCACAACCTAAAGTTAATGTGTACTGTAGAAGAAAACAAATACCCAAGAACTCCAACCACTATTCATTGACCAAAGAGTTTCTATAAGTACATTGGAATCATGACCCAATGGAATTTACTATGAATGAGTGAGGATTGTCAACTTTTTTGAATAAATGACTGGCTGGAGGGAAGATTTTTGCTTCTAGGATCTTAGGCAGGGTTACCATCTCTCTTCTTTTCTCTTGTCGATGTTCAGAGTAGGTTGATCTGTACCAGTGTGGATAAGACTTGTATTAAGGGCCTTCTTGTAAAAGGGAGAGGCTTCACTTTTTGCTCTTCCTCTTTGTAGATTATTCTTTACGTTTGCTCTGGGAATGTCACCTTCTTTGTTAATCTCACCTTGCAGTATTTCTTTTAAGCTTCGTCTGGGAGTTAGGTGGAGACCCACAAATTCCAATTGGTTTCTATGGTTTCTAGTGCTTGTTTGTTTGATTTAAGACATGCTAATTCACTTTCTTATTTTAGTCTCAGAACGTAACTATGCTTTAATTTATCCCATACTGAAATGGAGTCGTTCTTTGATTTTGAGCATCTTTGTATAGACCAAGTCGAAGATTATCTTTGATATTCCTTTTTCTTTACCCATCAGTGTCCACTATCCAGATCCTAAATAATTTATCTTTGTAGGCTATTTTCAACAACCTTATGAACGACCACCAAGTAATATTGGTTTTCAGCGTCCTGCCTCCAATAGTCTTCCATCTGGAGCTCCAATTTCTGGTGATTTTTTAACTGTGCTCTATATGTTTTGTTGTTGTAATTTAGTTTTATGAAGAATTTCTGTAAATTTATGAGCAATTGTTCCAAATTTTTATAGAGAGAACTCTTCTATCACATATTTTCCAGGTCATAGCGTTCCTCAAATGTTGCCTTCCAGACAAGACATTTCAACTCTTAATTGTTGGCGGCCTGCATAAGAGTTGTTATTTCCTTCCGATGTAAGTTTTTTCTTGAATCATTGTAATGGCCACTCTGAATCCGTGCTGAAAACTTTCTTGCTTCATTTGTTGGATACTTCCATCATGTTCTTCCAGTGCTGATGTGGAATTGGAATACAAATTGGTTACTGTACTGTACAGAAAGATCAGCTTTGTGCATAAATTTTGTACAACTGCAAGGCGCTGTCAAGACTTTTGGAGGCTCTTGGTTGAACTCTGTACATAGTAGTTATCCTGACAAACTTGATCCAGGAACATTTGCTCCCAAGTGTAGGCCCATGTTTCTGACCTGGTTAGTGACATCTAGTCCTAATTCTTGATATTAATTTTGCATAACTAGTTTGAAATGACATTTTTATGCTATGATTAAGAAGCTTCTCATAGCATTTCATGTAGCTATTTCTTATGTTTACGAGTACTTTTATCTCTATATACATGCCATTTTCATGATCAGAATGAATAATTCACGTACTCTTCAACTCCTGAATATTTTATGGGTGATTAAAGTTTTAATCTAAGGGAAAGTAAAGGCAAGGGAAGATCGGGGGGTAACTAGTATGTGTCCCTTAATTCATCACCAAAATTTATTTGTTTGTGATGGGGCCTTCAATATTTGGCTTAAAATTTTGAAATAAATGTTAATAAACTCACTTCTAATTGTTTTATAAATGAAGTCCTAAACTAAGTTGGTTGTACATTAATGTCCATTGAGAGTTCAGATCTTTAAAGTTCTGAAATAATTGCTTCTGGGGCTGTACCAGTTATAGCTTTATCACGAAAAAACCACTTTTGAGAGACTCCACAATAACACGTCTTGCAATATATCTATGTCCCTTGTTACCTCTTAGAAGAGGGAATCTCTAAAGCCAATTAGCAAATAAAAACCTCCACAATCTTCTGCCTTTTAGATTTTTATCCAACTTGAAGGATTTCTACAATATGCTGACAGCTCTCTTGGCAAGCTTACAGATAGATCGGCACACATGAAATTGCTTGAATAGGCCAAAAGGTAGCAGCCTCAGCTTGACTAGAGCTGTGGAAGCTAAGTTGGGGAAAGATTTTATTATAACCTGCAAGTACTTGGGAGATCATCCTTTTGTTTCCTGCAATTAGTATTTTTGAAGGGAAAAATCCTCTTAGATGGGACAAGTTGGTTTTCGTGTTTGCGCCCAAAGAATCTAACCTTGTTGACAACATTGACTAGTGGCTTTGGAGGTTTTAAGTTGGGATGGATACCCAAAATCCTAGATTCCTAATAGAGTGAGATGTTGACTAGATCATTTGTTTACAGGATGTGCTTGTGCGGAAATTCGTTAGATGTTAAATATCACTGGAAGTTGGTCCCGTTTCATCTGTGTGCTGGAAACACTCAATGAAGTACTGGATGGTTGAGATATAAAGGATTAAGGCTTGGGTCCCTTTTATTCCTCTGGTTTTTTACTCTTACATGAATGCTTTTTGCCAAAGGCTATATTCAGTGCTACATGGTAGAAATGTTAAAAGAAATGACCAAACCGTAGTAACCATCTTCCTCTCTGACCTGCTTCTCTCTCCGCCTCTAGTACTCATGTGTTCACAATTTCTAAAACCATCACTATTTTGTCTCTCTTGCTTCAATCTTATCAGAGATCGTTGTGTTTGTCCTATTAAATAAGTTTTAGGCTATGAATAAGAGCATGTTCGCTTATGTTCATGTGGAATTTTTATGTACAATTAGTCATTTGGATGGCATGCTACCCAAGACCTGCCAAGAAATAAAATTGCTTCTATGAATATGATGGTTTGGCATGCTTTAGATGATATTATATATTCGCTAATGATATCATATCCTGGCCGTATAATATGACAGGTTTTGATAGATTTTTATGATAGAGAGAGAGAGAGACGAGCAACTTTTGGGATTCTTTGTTTACTTAGCCGAGTAAAGAAAAGATAGAGTCGGTTTATTATATCCAAGGAGGAGGTTGCTCGCAGCTGCATAGTTGAGATAGACTATAATTTAACATGGATTTTTGTGCCAAGACCGTGGCTGATCCTTCCTTGTTATGCAGACTCCGGATGTAAAGGTAGTCCCCAGATACTCAAAAAAGAATTTTCAGATTCTATGTAACACAATACTTTCATTACATATTGTACATGATATCATATAACCCTTTTATCACCTCACATCCTCGAGAGTATTTTCTAAAATAATTTCTTTATGATCTAGAAATCATGTCAGTCTGAATATAGTTGTTGTTCAATTATGAGTTTCATTTTCCCACATTTTGATTCTGACCACCCTCGAGACCTGCTGATGGTTTAAACAACTCTTTATTTGCTTGGCCTTGTTCATTATATTTTCTTGCATCTGATAGATCTATTATTAGACCATTCTTCTGCTTTGAAACTTGGGCTGTATGTATGCATAAATTTTGGTTGGGGGAGAATTCATTACTTGGTGCAGTTTAAACAACTTTCTAAAACAGCAGAGTATGGGTTATTGGACTTTGGTAATCAATCAATCATGAGTGATGTTGCCATTGCCTGCACAATTCAATTAATTACCCATTTCAGCATCATCTCCTTCAATGATAAAGAGGTAACATATTTTGCTTTCTCCTTGAATTTTGCTGTTCTAATTGAAGTCTTTTTTTTATTTTCTTATTTCTTTTATTTTATAGTTTCATCTTTTGTCACCAATTATANATTAGAGCCCATTAGTTGAAAATATAACAGTTAGTGAGATCATCAATGGTGGCATTATAATCATCTTCAACAAAGTGATAAGAAAAAGTAAATATCAACATCACTTTATTGGAAAAAAAAAAATGCTTTTGTTTCACTTTTCAACGGAGTTGACCTTAATAAACTAATATACATTTGCTTACAAAAACAACAAAAACAAATTCTACCGTACTCATTTCATCAATTCATTGTAACCAAAACAACCCCAACCTCCTTTATGAAAACTATAATTCAAAGATGAAAGGCGAAAACAGACCTGTTATTTGACTTGTTTAATTTCTTCATAGTTGTATTCTTTCTTGAACTATAAAAGACGGCATCAAAACCTGATAAATTATGGAGCAAAAGTGCTTTTAACCAGATGGAACTAATCGAGTGCAGCTTTGTTTCTTCGACCCGTCAAAGGTTTTGGCAAGCCATCAAACATTGGTCTGGAAGCAGTTGAGATTGCCTGTAAATCCGGTTTCAGACTCCACTTTGAAGCAGACCAAATTGATGAAGGGTTGCCATTCTCCGGATCCGGCAAACTCGATGTGCTCAATGACTTTCTTACCCCAGCAAACCCATCAACGGCCACATATGAATCCCCCAAACCTATTGGAATTGGAATCAATCCGACCGCATTGTCACTTGCCAAATTAGTTCTGCTAGATGTTTTGGGTCTTTGAGCCAAAAGGCCCTTTCCAGCCGAGGATGAGAACCCGTTACTTCCACTGCTGTTGTCATCTTTCAAGAGCATTTCAGGGGAATGGGAAAAGTCAGCTACAGATTTCTGGCGCCTTCTTACCAATTTGTCATTCCATTTGGGATCCCCATCGCCGCCAGCTTCTGCAGATTGCAGATCAGCCACCTCTACTTTATCACCCAGAAATCCATTCACTGAACTCCTGGATTTTCGATGGTGAGGCATTAGTAAATCCAAATACTGTGAGGTCCCAGAAACAAGCATGTCTTCTGAATCATGAGAGGCTCCTTCACTGTAGACTGCCGTGTCGAAACCATTGATTCTGCTCCTCTGGTCAGATGGTTTGAGGCCATAGTAACCTTGTAAAGAGCTCATGGCTGAGGAGATCCTTTGTTCGGAAGACTTCAGTTTGAGGGATTGGAATGATTCAAAGAAATCCGATGAAAGACGTGCACTTGGAGTCCTTTCGGAGCTGCTTTGTCTGCAAAATGATTCTCTTTTATCAAACACAAGATGATGGGGTGGCCAGCAAAATATTGGAAAACTTTAAGTCTTTCTAATTCCATCTCCACTTCTAATTTATTAGTTGTAATGGGCACAATGTATTTGATAAATCTCTTGAAATGAATGATAAGAAATTTGCATACTTGAGCATAAAGAATTCCAGGCAAAATTGAGCATAAAGAATTCCAGGCAAAATTGAGCATAAAGAATTCCAGGCAAAATTTTTGCAAATGAAATCAAAGATGCAGGATTCATTTCCTAGTGGTACTATATTTCTGATGGATGCCATTAATGAGACTCGAAGGATATTAATTCACAATGATTTTATTTATTTATTTATTTTAATTCAACATGAAGTTGGGCAGCTTTAAATCTTGTATCAACAAAGCACCTGAGAACGATATTGCCATCACAATAGCATCCACTTATAATCAGGGCCACTCTCCAACCATCACCAACAATTCCTACAGCAAAAGAATTATCAGTATACACTATTCCATCCCATCACCTCCATCAAAAAAAAGAACCTAAAGGCCCCTAAGACGTCCAGGCATCAACATCAAAGCATGGGGCTGGCTCCACTCAAATTTTCTTTCTTAATGGCTTCGCTTAGTCCACTCAAAGCACGGTTCTACAAGAAGCAACACTACTTGAACCCCACCCTTAACCTCAATAAGCCCTATATGACCAATAACTGATAATTCTGCAAGTCGCTACCATAGCTCAAACAAGGCATTGGACACAGCTCAACGAGCCATAGCCATAGCAATCTCAGGGGAAAAAATGTCAAAGATGGCAAACATGCACTCAACTTACGTCATTCCTGTGCAATATTGTGGAAACATATGATAATCAATACACGTACCCTGGAGTACTTAGCTCTTCCAGTAAGCAAGGAGAAGGAGGATGCCTTCCAGGAAGAGGAATCTGGAGAGATTTAAGAGCAAACATTTGAAAATCTGTGACTAGCCCATTCATCTTCCTTATATCTGCAACCTGACGAATCATCAAAAACCAAAATTACATTTTTCTCCTAAATAGATCCACTTAAGTTATTCCAAAACATAACATACAAAGACGGAATGATAGTGTGCTATGCCCATTGAAGCGTGTGCTTGGATCAGCTATGCTATAAGTGCAATCAGATAACAAAAGATATGAATGAGGGATGAATGAAATGGTCCATGACTTTGGAGTAAAAATTTCTCTACTTACTGACCACAACAACAAGAAGAAAGTCGATATTCATCACAATTGCGCACTATCAACCTCTTACTATTAAACGGGGCAACCAAGTGAAGAGAAAATTTTGCCTCCACACTATGGTGGCCACTTTTAAACCCTTCCACGTTCTTCAAATCTAAGTTCTAAAAGTTAACTGAGACAAGAATTTTGTCCCTTTGATTTCTTATATTTTTTCGATAAGAAAATTTTCAATTGACAATTCGCCTTATGAATTATTGTTTGATTTTAGGCCAGTTTCTCAATTTTTGTTAAATTTTATTTTCATATATGTTTGCCCCCCAACAAAAAGCTATGGCTACGGCGCTCGGTCCCTTTAAACTATAGACTTCAAAAAGGTCAAATCAAGGGGGGGAGAACAGGAAAAAAAAAAAAGGGTCTTATGAACACTGCACGTAGTCCATACAAGTCTAATGATTATCTCAGGAGGGAAAAATAATGACAATTTGTTATGGTTCATTCCATTCTCGAGATGAATCCGCCATAAGCCTCATTTGATCATAACAGAAAATTTAAGACCCGATTGAGTTCACATCGATATGGTTTTCTAAGAAATCATGCCTACCAAAAGGGAAAGAGATAAACTCTAGCCTTGTCGGTGCAGATGATAAGATTCATTAATAAAGCAACATCCGACACGCGAATATCAGAAAAGCAAAAAGAATTTGAAATAATCATTTCCATTGTTTCTTCATCACAACAGCAATTTAACTAAAGTTGAGAACGATACAAACGAATGCTCATTACAAAAATTCTCATTCCATCAAAGAAATATCTAAAATTCTCAAATGCGGCTTACCTCGACACCGTATTTGATTGCAACTCCAGCAAGAGTATCTAATTTCGATACTGGATGCAGGATGCAACTAGTAGGAGATGAACCCTGCGAGGTCTTCCCAGAGCTTCTTCCATTCGGCGTGCTCTCTCCTCCATAGACATCCACTAGATCTAACGCATGAAAACCATTGCTCTCGTAACTATAATCACAAATCCCATTTCCGTTCATCCGCCCCCTTTCCATCTGCGTCTCTCAAATCCACCATCCAAATCAATTTCCGTCAAGAAATGAAACCATCATTGAATCACCCAAGATTCAAAATCAATTCAAACCAACGCCAATTTCATCAAAACAACTCCACAAATCAAGACCGCCAAAAAAAAAAATCGTTTTAAAGAAAACAAACTGCAAGAAGCGGGATGAACAGAAAGACGAAAACGAAACGTAGATCCAAAATGAAAAAGAACGAACGTAACCGAAAAAAAATATATATGAATCCAAAAATTCCCAGAAAAAAATGAAAAATTTTCGCTCCTTCCTTCTTTCTTCACAAACCTCCAAAAGAAAATCCCTCGGCTGTAAGGAGTTTGACGATCATATATTAACTTTAAATATTCAAATATTTTGTTATTTATTTAATAAATATCATGAAATTTGACCAACTTGGCCCAGCCCACACAGTAAAGCCCAAATCCAACATTATTTTGGGCCGTAATTTGACAATGGGCCCAATGTGAATGTCAGAAGCGCGTGGGGACCACTGGCATCACCCATTTAATAATGTTATTAAAATAATTATTTGGTTTATTTATTACTTCTTAAAAATATACAACTTTAATTATTGGAAAAGATGTAAAATGATTTAAAAAGATTAAAAATAAAAAAATAATTAATTAATTGTAGAACAAAACTTTAAAACTAAGTGAGAAGGAGAGATGTAAGTAAAGGATTGGAGTGTATAAATTAGCTCAAAATATTATAAGTTTGACATAACATAAGAATTATAGAAATTTAAAAAAAAAAATTAAAAATAAAAAAAGGAATAAAAATAATAAAGGAAGCAAGAACAGTCAACGGCTACTGGCTGTGCTAACACACACACACACTATTACTTANGGGATGAACAGAAAGACGAAAACGAAACGTAGATCCAAAATGAAAAAGAACGAACGTAACCGAAAAAAAATATATATGAATCCAAAAATTCCCAGAAAAAAATGAAAAATTTTCGCTCCTTCCTTCTTTCTTCACAAACCTCCAAAAGAAAATCCCTCGGCTGTAAGGAGTTTGACGATCATATATTAACTTTAAATATTCAAATATTTTGTTATTTATTTAATAAATATCATGAAATTTGACCAACTTGGCCCAGCCCACACAGTAAAGCCCAAATCCAACATTATTTTGGGCCGTAATTTGACAATGGGCCCAATGTGAATGTCAGAAGCGCGTGGGGACCACTGGCATCACCCATTTAATAATGTTATTAAAATAATTATTTGGTTTATTTATTACTTCTTAAAAATATACAACTTTAATTATTGGAAAAGATGTAAAATGATTTAAAAAGATTAAAAATAAAAAAATAATTAATTAATTGTAGAACAAAACTTTAAAACTAAGTGAGAAGGAGAGATGTAAGTAAAGGATTGGAGTGTATAAATTAGCTCAAAATATTATAAGTTTGACATAACATAAGAATTATAGAAATTTAAAAAAAAAAATTAAAAATAAAAAAAGGAATAAAAATAATAAAGGAAGCAAGAACAGTCAACGGCTACTGGCTGTGCTAACACACACACACACTATTACTTAAACATGTCTGTCTTTCTTCTTCTTCTTCTTCTTCTTCTTCTTCTTCTTCTTCTTCACCTGCCAAAACTTTGTTTTTCCCTACCCATTTGCTCTTCTCTTCTCTTCTCTTTCGATCATCAATCATCACCGAATGTAGTTTTCTTTCCTGATGCAACTATGCTAGGTTTGTTGAAACCTCCTCGTCCTCCTCTACCACCTCTCCCGCCGCGATCACCGCCTCGTCCTCCTCTGCCTCCGAATCGTCCTCCTCCTCCTCCTCTGCCATCACCACCACTCCATCCTCCACTCCTTCCACCACTTCTTCCTCCTCCACTCCTTCCACCACTCCATCCTCCTCCTCCTCTTGCACTACCACCACCATCACGGCTATCACCACGGGGCTTGGCCTCGTCCACTGTTAGGTACTCGCCGTTGAGTTCGCTGCCATTGAGTTCGAGGGCTTTGTTGAAACTATCTGAATCTTTGAAGTCCATGTAAGCCATTCTGGAAAGACAAATTGACAAAGCCAAAACATCAGAGTTGATAAATTGGAAAAGGAAAACACAAATCAAAGTATAGAACACAAACCCTTTAATGTTGCCAGTCTCGTAGTCCTTTGGAATGGATACCCTGGTAACGTCTCCACAAGTACTAAAATGATCTTGTAGGGCACTTCTAATCTGTAACAAAAACGATTTCAGAACACTACTGTAACATGGCTATAAAATCACAGATAAGATAATATTATTTATTACCTCGTCCTCGCCTAGTGATCGATCAAAACCACGAACAAAAATTGTATGGCTTGGACCACCCCTTCCTCCTTTCTGGAATGAGTTGTTTCTGTCTTTGCTGCACATATCATATCAACAATTAGGGAAAAGAAATGGGGGGGGCTAAAAAGGGAAGAGAGATATTCAAACTAAAGAGGATCTTTACCTGTCATATGGGGTATATGCACCTCTTTCTCGAGCCAAGTCAAGTTTTACTTCACGATTTAACAGGAGCTCACCATTCAATTCAAGAGCCTGAAGTGAAAATTATTGAATACATCAATGCAAACGTAGTAGCAATCACAGAAATATCAAACAGCAAGATCAAGAATGGCTGAATGGACGTTCTTGTTAGCCAAAAATGCTACCAATCTAACTAAAAATATGGTGTACCATGCAAAATGGACTTTTTATACATGAAAAATTATTCGGTACAAGTAAATAGGATTGTGAAACAAAATTTCATGTATTTTTATAGATAAGGCGTACCATGCAAAATGATGAACACAGAGAATATCTGTGAGTTTTTCTTCTAAATTAAAACAAACAAAAAAAACATAAACACCACCAATACAGATATAAACCAGTGAACACCAAAATAATGGAACTGGTTCTTACTTTTTTAGCAATATCAGCTGTCTCAAACTCCACATGGCCAAAGCCCTTGAACCTCCCATCGTGGTCAGAAGCAAAACGTACATCAATAGGCTTTCCAACATCTTTGAAGAAGTTTTCCCTGCAAAGTTTTAATAATTCAGTTTAAAAAATACAAGAGTATAATTCAATGGCCAAAAAGGGAAAATTGGAAGAGAACCATTAAAACAAAAGAACCCAGTATCCTATGTTCACCATCACATGCAAAGGCCTCAAATATAGATAAATTATGTCGGGGAGTAAAATAACTATAATCAAAATAACAACACAAAATGCAACTTTAACATACACATCAGCCTGTTCAACTTGGAATGATAAGTTTCCAACAAACAGCGTCTTTGATTCACCACTCTGATCTTTAGTAGGAGTTTTAGGCTGCATGAAAATAATAAAAATTAGTTGTTGAATATATGATACTAGACTATATAAAACAAATGACGGAATAAAGGTAATTTACTGCTTCATTCTTCGCTTGCTTGGTGGCTGTTTTTGGTGATACAGCATCCACCATTTCAACATCATTATCCTAATACCCCAAAAAAAATTGACAAAGATTAATCCCATTACTAGGTAAAGATATAAAATATAATCGAAGTGACATTATTATATTTTTTCATATCACTAAAAAAAAAAAAATGAGCCATCAACAAGCACATATCTTTCATGGAACTGGAAAAACGCAAATCATAAGTTACTGGAGCAGATGGTCAAAGCTCTTTCACAATTACTATAAAACCTAACGAGCTAATGCAGATAAATCTAAACATAAGAGGTTTATTACCAAACACATGACAAAGTAAAAACAATAGCACCAAAAAACTAACCACTTTCTTCTTCTTTTGTGGTTTTTCCTCCTCTTCATCACTTTCACTGGAACTGTCATCACTGTCTTCTTCATCCTCGCTCTCATCACTGTCCACATCCATCTTTTCTTGTGTTTTCTGTAAAAGGATAATGAATTAAGACAATTCAAGTAGTCTATCACTGTATAGCACTAGATTAATTACGTGGACAAAAATGTATTAGATTCATTTTACACAACCCATTGGAGGAATTATAGAGAAAAAAATATCAGAACTTTAAAAAATACCGATTTGGAATCTTTTTTCTCAGAAGGAACAGCAGCTTTCTTTGGAGTCTGCAAAGACATTTTAGATGAGGTATTTAATAACATGTTGAATAACATCTTTTTAAGTCAACCAACTCAAAGTTTGAAAATTGTTTTTTAAAGAGACATTAAACATGAAACAGTATAGAATAGCATAAAGATAAAAAAAATTAAAAAAAAACTTGAAAAGCAAGAACAGGATTATCAATGTCAAAACTAACTAACTGCCACCATAATAATGCCTACTACTCTTTGTTTAAAAATAATAATAATAAATATCCATAACTTTGAAGCAAATCATAGAAATAAAACTAAAACTGACATATACAACACCCAACCATCAGATGCATGAACTTAAATGTTAATTAATGGTTCACAGGAAGAACTCACATCCTCATCGTCGTCATCCTCATCTTCAGAACTACTCTCTGAACTCTCTTCTACTTTCTTAACCGGCTGTGCTTTAGCAGGAGCAGCAGCAGGCTTTTTTGCAGCCTGATACAGAGTTCAACATAGTTTAGTACATTGACCAATGAACATATTCCCCCACGTCCTTTGTTACATATTTAATATGGAGAAACATAGCACTATTCAAACTAACCAACCCAAATAATGATAATGAACTCAAGCAATTACTAAGCTCCTTTATAAATGTAGGAGACAACTAAATTGTTAAGTCTGATTTTATTGATCTCTGATATTCAAGCACAATTACTACAATCAACAAAAGATGGCACAAGAGGCAGATGTCAATCAAATACTAAGGATAAGTAAAATGTAATATTATACCACATCCTCGTCAGAATCACTTTCTTCTGAACTGTCACTAGACTCGTTCTTTTTAGCACTGGCAGGTGCCTTGGAAACAGCTTTTGCTGCAGGAACCTATGCAAGGAAAATCAAAGACTCAGAAACAACTCATCCAGAAGCAGCTCACTACTGGTTCTTGAAAATTCAAGATAAGAGACAAACTAGAAAATTTCAATCCTTACATCTTCATCAGAATCTGAACTTGAATCAGACTCATCACTCGATTCATCTTTAGCAGCAGCAGAAGAGCCATTTTTAGCAGAAGTTGAAGGCAGTTTCTTCAGTTCATTGCTTTTTTTGGATACTTTATTTTTCTGGATTATTAAAAAAAGTAAGCTTCAACTATAAAAAGTTTCCAAATCCTAAACAGTAACACCTTATACCAAATAAATAATACTTACAGGTTCTTCATCTGAAGAGCTATCATCCTCATCTGAACTTTCGGAATCAGAACTATCCTTCTTTTTAGACAAAGCAGCAGCCCCTTTCTTAACAGAAACTTCAGAACCTTTTGTTTTAGCTACAGCTAGCTTTGCAATTTCCTTGAAATAAATACAAGAATTTATCAGAAAAATCAGCACACAATCAAGTACTACATGTTCACATCAACTACTTACATCTTCCTCATCAGAACTGTCATCTGATTCTGAGCTACTCGACTCCACTTTCCCTTTGGGGGCAGCAGCAGGGACACTCTTTTTGGCAGCAGTAGGTTTTCCCTTTGGTTCCTTGAATACGAGTTCCATTAAATTGATTACAATAATGTCAAGCATTTGAGAATAGATGAATAAATTGATTACGAGTGCAAATGTCCGTGGCACAATTCTCATTGAATACTCACATCATCAGAATCAGAATCGTCATCAGAAGACTCTTCCTCTGAACTACTGGATTCCTTGTTCTTTTTGGCAGGGACGGCAACAGAACTCTTTTTTGCAGCACTTGGTCCCTTCTTCAATGTTGCAGCAGCTTTAGAAGCGGGCAGCTGAAACAATTGAGAGATTAAAACAAAATTCAATTGTACAGACTTATGAGGGACCTATCAAAGTTTCTATTACTGTTTGATAAATAACATATATACATATACTCAAATCTACCAAAACATATAAATCAATAATAAGCTAGAAAGCTTAAGGGAGTATGTTTACACACTTCATCAGAATCAGAGTCAGAATCAGAGGAGTCTTCCTCGGAGCTACTGCTACTACTAGCAGGCTTGCTCTTCTTTACAGGGGCAACAGCACCATTAGCTTTTTTAGGGGGCAATTGTTGCTTCTTTGAAGGAGTAACTTTAGGAGCAGGTACCTGGAGTTGTTAAGAGTAAGATAATAAATAAACGTAATTACAGTACAGAGTATACAAATATTTTCTCTCCCTACTGACGAATATTGACCTTGTCTAGAAACATATAATTAAATCGTAACCAATGCTACAAAAAATACCGAATGAAGCAATGCAAGCAAAAAAATATGAAGTGTGCATGAACATAAAAACCATCCACAGTGTTCTAAAATCCCCATACAAAAATCTCTGAGGACCCTTTAATCTAGAAGAAAAGTTTATTAAAAAAATCTATTTGAGACACGTAAATTCATGTTGTCGTGCTGGTGTCATAACTATTATTAGAATTTATTGCCGTAGCTAACCGAACTATTAAATTTATTGCCGTGGCTAACCGAACTCCTATAGCTTTTTAAATGCTGCAATACTAAGAGCTGCATTGAAAGGCCTACAACTTTACTTACCAACGTGGAAAGACGCGATAAAAAACATGCGAAAAGGCAGATTAAAAAATCCAGTCAATAACGATGGTGCTTACAGTCTCTTCTTCAGAAGAAGAATCTTCCTCAGAGCTACTTGTCTCTACTTTCTTCTTCTTTTGTGTTTTTGATTCGATCTTTTGTTTCTTAACTGCCTGTTCAACAGCCTCGTCCTTTTTCTGCTTCTTCGTTACTACTTGTTTCTCAACAACCTCTTCAGCCGCTCTCTTACCTTCGTGAACATCAACATACAAAAAATTTAGCAACCATCCTCAATAATCAAATACGAACAATAAAAAGAATAGGAAAAGAACTCATTGATCACCACAACAAACAACATGACACAAATCAAAATCAAATCGGCTGAATTCGATAATGCATACGATACCTTTCTTCGCAGGCTTGGAGGACGGGACTGCAGCCGGAGCTACCTCGGCCTAGAACAATTAAACAGAAAACCCAAAACACCATTACAAAACCATCTACAAATCTAGCAAAACTTTCATAGGGAAAGAAAAAAAAAAAAAAAAAAATCTCTGAGAATCACACGTACTTTAGTTGCAGACTTCTTGCTCGACTTCCCCATCTGAGAGATGAACCAAATTGCAGAGCCCAAGATGGGTTCTCAGGAGAATTGGTAAAGAAAAAAGGAAAAATAGGAGATGAACAACAATGGAGGCTCTGCAAAACCCTGTTCGTAGAGAAATATTAGGGTTTTGGAGGAGCGGTAAGTGTTAAACAGAGTCTTTGCTTCTATATTTATAAGACGCTGATTTTGTATTCGGCGCGCGCTTTAGGGTTTCGTCGAATTCGTACGTGTGAGATATAAATCGGTCAATCGCGGCTGTATTAATCGCCAATCCCGTTTAATCTGCACCGTTCAATTCTTTCTTTGATTGGATCACTGTGGCGATTATTCATAAATCGTCCGTTGGTGGGTTTGTGGACCCCACCGCGTTTCGGGCAGATATTTTTTTTTCATATTCCGTTAAAAGTAAAAGTTCGTTTTAAGAAACTTAAGATAAAAAATAAATTTTTACCCTTGAAAGTAAATTTTTATAACCTTCTAAGGTAAAAAAGGTGTTACAAATTTAAAGATAAATTTTTTATTTAAATTTATGAATTTGTAATCAATTAATGAAATAGTTTGTAATCATAAACAAACTATTTTAAAATTTTAGCTACGTACATTTTTACCAACGTAACTTTCACTTCGTTTAAGTTTGAGATCTACAGAGTTTTACCATCTCGAACCCAACAAGGCTTTTACTTAATACGTGTACTACGTTGTTTAGTTGGACTGCACCCCTTATTCATCTTTGATTACCTACTGATTTCATGATAAGTTTGTTAAGAATGATGTTCTGATACCATGTTAACAATGACAACTAAAGTAGGATTGAAAGTATGATATTCATTAATATTCAAACCCTTTAAATAAAATACAACTTACAGTTGCATGCTAACAATATAAAATATACTACTAACCTAAATCTAAAAAGTAAAATAAAATATACAAAATATACTGCTAATCGACTCCTAAAAATAAGGGGAAATCTCACTGACTATAACTATATAAAATATATTTCATAATTAACTTTATGTCTTAAATCAAATTTCTTAATGCTCTCATGTGGGAGAGTGTATGTCGATCACACTCAACTCGTCTTTCAAAAAATCAAATTGCTAGGTTCTTAAAGCTCTATGAAAACATATATCAAGTGAACTCTAAACAAGTATTTGTTGATGATATGAACACACGATTTGCTGTTTAGACTTCCAATAAATAAATGAATTTTCGGAAGATGCAAAATGGAAACATTGGTTCGCTCGTTCTAGACTTAAAAAAAAATATATAATAATAATAATAATATTAACACAATGATTTGTTTTTTAGTATTTCAAAAAATTATTGAATTTTAAAAAAAGATGATAGATGGGCTTTGATGTATTTCATAACTCAAATAGCTGCTTCTTGGTTCATGTACAAGGGTTGGTAATTTGTCCCATTTAATCTGATTATAACAAAGTGAATACGCGGCTGGCTAATCACTTTTTGGTTAATGGATAAATCATTTACTCCAAAATTTGTAATTTGTCCCATTTAATATATTCCATGATTTTGGAGCGCAAATAATTATATTCCTTAAATAAAAAGGACAAGTTAAAAGAAAAAAAAAACACAGAAAAGAAACAAACAAAATCGGAGAAAATTAGGGTTTCATTCGAAGCACGAAAGTTATGAAAGCTAAGAAAACGAAAAAAAAAAATTGACGATAATCTTTTTCATCATCGATCATACAAAATCGATTAAGAAACGGTGGCTGTTAGGTTCAAATTGTTTTAGATTCTTTTGTTTATCCATTCATTCCTAGTTATTTATGTTAATATTTATTTTCATATATTTAATATTTTGGTCGATAATATAGGTTTATAATAATTAAATTAGATTGTATTATCTACTAAAATATTATCATTATTTTTTTAAGAAATTTCACAAATAAATAATATTTTTTAAGGAACGTTATTAACGTTAATAGACCTATAGCTTTATTTAACATCAAAGTTTAAAACCTTATTTATTTATTTATAGAAAATATTTACAACTTGAACCACCAAGTATTTTAGACTAATAATTGTACTAATTTATTTACCAATTACTCGAATTAACTATACCATGTTATTTCTTCACAAATTACTCATATTATTTCAAAAAATTACAATATTTAAATATTTCCTATAAAAATTAATTAAGATAAATATTTTATTCACTACCCATTTTAAAATATTCATAAAATACAGAGAATAATATTATATTATTTTGAAATAACAAAAAAAAAAAAAAAATTAAAGATAATTTAGTTCTTTTAATAGGAAATTATAATTTTTTTGGATATGTAATTATAATTTATTGAAAAAAAAACCATATATGGATTTGACCAGAAATGATTCCCAAGTTAGTTTCTCCAATAATAGAAAAAACAGGTTGACATATATATATATATATAAATAAATAAAAAATGAAATTTTTATGAGCGTGATAATTATTCCTATACTATAGGTTTAAAATTGGATAAATAATTTAATTTGTTATTGTGACAAATGCCACGTGTTGATTAGGTATTGGGTTTTAAAATTATATTATATGTTTTTGAAGATACGAGATTTTCCGCGAGAGTTAGTTTCCCCGAAGAATTCCCACCGCTTCCGGATATCCACATCAGCAAGAACAGTCCCCCTCCATGCAAATTCATGCAGAATTTTAGTTTAATTTTATGAAATTAAATTAAATTAAATTAAATTTCGGTGTTGAAAAAGAAATAAATTTGAAAGCCCAAACAAGAATCTGCTCACATCATCTTATTATATTTCGTTTCGAATCTCCTAATTTATCTCAATCACAGCCTGGTTTGAATCTGTTCCAGTTTTCATCTTACCCGTTGGATTTCAGTTCCTCATCGCCTACTTCGATTTCCCTCACTATAAATTTCTCTTTTCGATTCTTCCTCCGCATCGGAGGAAACTGAATTCGTCGGATAATGGAGAGGAATCCAAGCAAGCAGATGGCGGGAAATGAGAGCGATTACACTGCGGAGATCGAGGGAAGAGAGAGGGTTATGGTGGAAGATGCTTTCAGAAATATGGAGGTTCCGTCGTGGAAGAATCAGATCACTGTTAGGGCTATTGTGACGAGCTTTATTCTTAGCATCGTCTTCAACTTCATTGTTTGTAAACTCAATCTTACCACTGGAGTTATTCCATCCCTTAATGTTGCGGCTGGACTTCTCGGATTCGCGATTCTGAAGGGTTACACTTCGATTCTCAGCCAGTTTGGTCTCATGAAACAGCCATTCACTCGACAGGAGAACACCGTGATTCAAACCTGCGTTGTCGCCTCCTCTGGGATCGCGTTTAGCAGTAAGCGTTCTTCTTCTTCTTCTTCTTCTTCTTCGATTTCGATTTCGATTTTGATTTTCATTTCGATGGATCCTCTGTAATTTCAAATGTGATTTTTGTTTTACAAGTCTAGGATCTGAAGTAGAATAATCGATGTTCGATTCTGGCTCGTAGATGAATGTTAGGGATCATCCATTGAGAACTAATTATACGATTCTTTGATTTTTCTCATTTTTCTTGCGATTTACACTGTTCGTTATGATTATTGAACTGTTTGGAAATTGGAATGTTCGATAATCAGGTGGAACTGCTAGTTATCTTCTGGGAATGAGTGGCAAAATTGCTGCTCAAGCGGAAGAGGGAAACATTCCGATAAACATCAAGAAACTCTCTGTGGGTTGGATGATGGGTTTTCTCTTCGTTGTTAGCTTTGTTGGGTTATTCTCTATAGTGCCTCTTAGAAAGGTTAGTAGTTCAAGCAGTGTAAAATCCTTGTCAAATGCAATTCTCTGGTTTTAATCTGTTAATTCTATTTTGATCTTGTTCTAATTTAGTTGTTGCTTTGATATAATCCACACATGTTCTGGTCTTGCTTTGATGAAATTGGGCTTTCAATTGGGTTTGAGTTCTTGTTCGATGATTGATGGTGAAGAATTATTTATTATTGTTCGATTTGATCTATGAATTGGTTTTTTTTTTTTTTTTTTTTTTTTTTTTTTTTTTTTTTTTTTTTTTTTTTTTTTT